>NW_017387699.1:0-1131 GCF_001636725.1 Cordyceps fumosorosea ARSEF 2679 | reverse complement strand
ACTTATTAGGTTCTTATTTATAGTAATATAAATATTATATTATATAATTTAATCTATTATTACTAGGATAGTATTATATTACTTATATCTTCTTTATTATTTAGGTAGACTAGTAATTAAGTCTATTAATATTTTCTTAAATAGATATAAAGGCACTAGTAGTAGTATAAATAAGCTATAAGGTTAATACATCCTAGTCTTTATTATCTAGTATATATAGTAGTACTTAATGTATGTTTTTATATCCTTTTTTATTCTCTACTAAAAGAATGTCTATATAATCCTATAGAAAGTCCTATAAACTCCTTAGTACCCCCTACTATAAGGTTATTATAGTATAGTATAACTATAAGATCTCTAATCTTATACTAATTAGTATAAAGATCCTTCCTTTATTTACTAGTAGTCCCTATAGGTTAATTACTTATAAGATTCTATATAGCTTTACTTTTTCTTTATTACTTTTATATACTACTTTCTTAGTTTAGTCTATAAAGACATCTCCTTATTAGGCTACTAATAGTTACTCTTAAAGTATTCTCTCTTCTAGTAGTATTATTATATAAAGCGTATAAGGTTACACTATACTTAATTCTAGCTTATTATATTTAACCACCTAAGTGCCTTCCTAACTCTCCTAAGTGTAGTAAGATCTTATTTTACTTATATACCTTACTAGGTCTTACTTATAAGTTTAATATATATTCTCTTTTAGCTTATTCTATTCTACTACCTAAGTAAGCCTTCTACTAGTTCTAGTATAGTAAATTCTTACTTTAATTTTCTTTTTAAATTAGTCTAAGAACTAAGGGAGTAATTATTATATATATTACTCTTTTATATTAAGCTTATAGTCTATTTATTATAAGAGTGTATTAGCTAGGTTTAACTTACTTACTCTAAACGTGATTTAGAAGTTATATAGTAATAACTTATCTAATACTATAGCTTATTTAGGTGAGAGTGTCTTCTTTACTATAAGATAACTATAATTTAGGTGGTTAGTAAGAACCTTAATAGTCTCTACTAGGTATATTAGGTAATACCTCTATTAGTAAAATACTACTAGTATTATAAGTATCTTTATATCTAGTGTCTAATATTTTAATTCTATACTCTAAAGCTTTTATA
>NW_017387698.1:836-1147 GCF_001636725.1 Cordyceps fumosorosea ARSEF 2679 | reverse complement strand
TATTTTAGCCTTAGGCTTTAAGTATTTTTTTAACTTTATATTCGTTTGTGTCTTTAATAGTGACATTTATAGTGAGTGTTACGTTACTTAGTGCTTTCTCTAATAATAATATATAAAATATAGGATATATCCTTATCCCTTCTAGTAATAATAGTTTATAGTTAACTTTTAATAATTTCCGTTTAATAAGGAATAGTCTGATTTTCTTCTAGTTGAGTTTATTACTAGGTCGTTTTATCTTAATGTTTTTATAGATAAAGTAAACTTTATCTCCCCTCTCTAGGATTAGCGCTAGTAATCTCTTTTTATCT
>NW_017387698.1:0-826 GCF_001636725.1 Cordyceps fumosorosea ARSEF 2679 | reverse complement strand
GTATAGTGTTTTATTTAATTCTATAAAAATATCCATTCTACTTATAGATGTTATTAAATTTCTATAATCGTTATTATATATACTATAGCTGCTAGTGCGTTCACATTCTATACTGTATACGTTTTGATCGTAGGGTTATATCCGTAATTTGCCCTAAATAGTAACATTTTTATATTTTCGTTCTCTAAGCTATTCGTAGCCTATTATACGAGTGGTAGCTATTCTACCTAATCGTTCTATTAGTAGTTTATATAGCTCTATAGGTATTATTTAAGAATCTAATTCTAGATTTCTATTTATCCATCTATTTATAGATAGAATGCTATTAAAAGGTTCTATTTAACCTTTATAATTTCTATAAGGCATTTCTAGAAATTTAATATAAATAATTTATCTTAGTCTATAATAAGTTTTATTAGTAACCTATGTTATATAATAATTGTTTTAAAGAAGATATATACTAATTCTTTAGTGTTATTTGATTCTATATACAGAATATAGTAGGTATATTTCGTGAGTTTATCTATAATGACTAGTATACTATTATAGTATACCCCTATTATAGGTTCTTTT
The DNA here is from genome assembly GCF_001636725.1 of Cordyceps fumosorosea ARSEF 2679. NCBI lineage: Eukaryota > Fungi > Ascomycota > Sordariomycetes > Hypocreales > Cordycipitaceae > Cordyceps > Cordyceps fumosorosea. The sequence goes on along the minus strand of NW_017387698.1, from coordinate 253 downwards.
AACTTTAGTAGTTTAATAATAAAGTCCATAGTAATCGTTTACTATACTCTTTTTAGTAGTAGTATTAGCTATAGTTCTCTATAAGGCGCATATTATACTGCCTTAGCTTTATTATAGATATTATAGTTTCTAATAACCCTTTATATAATCTTTCTGCTTTCTAGGAAGTTATATGATCTTCTTAGTCTACTAATTGTTTTCTCTACACCCTAATGTAACGGTGGCTCTTCTCTAATCCACAGTAAATCTGTTT
>NW_017387697.1:0-1145 GCF_001636725.1 Cordyceps fumosorosea ARSEF 2679 | reverse complement strand
TTAGTAGGTATACCTACTAAATATTATGTAAAAAATTAATAAGTTTTATATAAAATTATAATTTGTATTAATTACAGTAATAGGTTGTTTCACACGCCTAGAATAATAAATTAAACAGTAAAACTTATAAACTGTGTGTCAAACTATTTATAAAAAAAGTCAATGAGAATATTAAAAAGTCATCCTTTATTAAAATTACTTAATGCTTATATAATTGATCATTCACAACCAACTAATATAAATTATTTATGAAACTTTGGTTCATTATTAGGTTTATGCTTAGGTATACAAATAATTACAGGAGTAACATTAGCTATGCATTATAACCCTAGTGTAGCTGAAGCATTTAACTCTGTAGAACACATTATGCGTGATGTAAATAATGGATGATTAATCCGTTACTTACATAGTAATACAGCATCAGCTTTCTTCTTTTTAGTATACTTACATATAGGAAGAGGATTTTATTATGGATCATATAGATCACCAAGAACATTAGCATGAATATTAGGTGTTATTATACTTATCTTAATGATGGGTATAGGATTCTTGGGTTACTTTAACATAGCCCAAAATGATTATAATATTTATAATAGTAATAATAAAAAAACTATTAATGCGCAAGCTAGAAATAAAAGATATTATTCTACTTCTGCACCAGCAAGTAATCGTATTAATGATTTTTTACACTCTAAAAATTTAAAACCTGTTTTTATATATAATAATTTAGATAAAGATTCTGTTCGTAAAAATATTGCTAAAGAAACTAAAGGACTTAGTGGTATTTATATGATTTTAAATAAAGAAACTTTAAGTTATTATATAGGATCAGCTTCTACAGACAGAATAAATTCAAGATTTACAAATCATTTAATTTATTTTAATGGAAGCAAAATAATTAAGAATTCAGTTAAAAAATATGGCTTACATAATTTCGTTTTTATTATTTTAGAATTATTTCCAGAAATAGTTAATCAAGAAAATAATAAGCAATTATTAAATTTAGAAGATTTTTATTTGAAATCTCTTTTACCTGACTATAATATATTAACTGAAGCAGGTAATAGTTTTGGTTATAAACATACAGAAATAACTAGAATAAAAATGAAAACAAACTACAGTGAAGAGCGTAGACAAAAGATAGG
>NW_017387696.1:0-1151 GCF_001636725.1 Cordyceps fumosorosea ARSEF 2679 | reverse complement strand
AATCCACTACTCTATAGCTATACTTAATAGCTTCTCCTTCCACATTCGTGAGTCAGTAAGGCTCGTTTTTCTTCTTCTAAGGCAATCGTAATTTATTAATGAGATTTAGTGATTTATTAATAAGATTTAGTAAGATATAGTTTCTTTATACTCTACTATTAATTATTACTTAGATTAGTCTTTTTTTAATAAGGATATTAACTATAAAGTGTATAGTACTATTAACGTTTATAGTATATAAAGACCTATTAGATCCCTATTAATAAATTAGTCTTAATAATAATAATAGTTATTATTTCCTAATCCTTTAGCTTTCCCTTTAGTTGCTTATTCTAATAGCTATTTATCCTATTAGTGTTAGTCTATTCCTCTTTTTATGCGTTCTTCTTAGCGCTTATATTAGTGATAGTCTTCTAACTATTCTATAGGAGCTAGGCTGTAATCTAATTGCTTGCCCTTTATATCGATCGGACTTAGGCTAGGCGAGTCTTTCTTCGTTACACACTGTTTCCTCCATTCTCGTACTGTGAGGTTATAGTGCGGATAGTGTATAGGTTTTCGTCCTTAATATAATAACCTTCCTTATTCCTCTAGAGGATAAGTTCTAAGGCGTGTTTCTTCTAAATCGTCTAGTGACGAAGGTGGGTTTCTAGATAAGGTTCATAGCCTAGAAAGCGTGGCTGACTTAGGAACCACCTATATTCAAGTTTCTTCTAAAGGTGCTATCTATAACCGTTATAGTAATATAAGGCCTATAAGATTATTATATATTCTTAATACGATATACTTATTATAGGGTGCTTCTTTATGTAGTAGGTTTCTCTTACTACTGGCTAGTAGAGTAGGTCGAAGAGCATAGTGGGGTCGGATACGTCCGTTCCCTGGATAGTGACTGCGATAGGTTCTAGTCCTTCTTTTCTTATAGTGCTTTCCAGCGTACGGGTAGGTCCTTATTCCAGAGTGGCAGGAACACACTCGGCGTCTTCCTATATTCTTAATTCTAATGTAGACGTATATACTAGCGGCTGGGTTCTATATTCCTAGTCCTCTTCTTTAGGTAATAGTTGTGTTCTAAAGTTCTAGTCTTCGTCTAATATAGGTTTATTATAATGAGCCCACTTATTAGTGTTAGAGAAGTATTCCTCACTATT
>NW_017387695.1:0-1157 GCF_001636725.1 Cordyceps fumosorosea ARSEF 2679 | reverse complement strand
AGAACAATATTTAACAAGCGTTCCGTCCCTAGCTAGAGCCCGCCATCCATAGATCCATCATGGCTACAGCATACGTACGGATGCTTCGACAGGTCGACCAGGAGATCTCTCTGCGCTATTTTGTCCTTGCGGGTTTCTTTTCTTGGCTTCTTTTGGCGGGATTTCTGGTCTCGCCTTCAACCTTCTCCTCGACCCGGAATCTCGACCTGCTGAACAACTCTGGACAAGTGGGCCAGCAGGTCCTAGGTGCCGTGAGAAATGTACCGCTTCTCTACATCGCCGCGTTTGCCTCTCTCTCTGCCACCATAGGCCTCGGATGGCTTTGGTGGAGATGGCGGCACAATTTCATCTGGGTAAATCGTTATCTTGTACTGTACGTTATTTTCGCTCCCCCCGTTTCTATACGCCGTCACGCTCTAATACATTACAGCCCGACGCTTATCCACTCCGCCATGGGTTTTGCTTCCACATTGCTGGGTGTTTACAGCCTGCAACACGGTCAATGGTCCATTACAGCCCAAGTTACGGCGGGAATAATATCCTTCTGGCTTGCATTCACAACATTTCTGTACCTCTACTATGAATATATCGTTCTAGCCCGGATCCGGAGATAAAAATAGAATATACTTTGTGTAGCTGCTGCGAACGCTGCGACGGCTGATCCTTATTTTAGAAGGCGGGCTCGCTAGTAAAATATAATTTTAAATTTAGCGCACGCCATACAAGCAGCATATGAAGATTTGACAGAGAAACTTTACTATAAAGTACTCCAAGTTCGATATCTCAGATAGGATTGATGTAGACTATCATCGACTAAATATGGTGGCATCAATTGACCCTCTTCATGCCATACAGGGACCAGAAACGATGGAGGAATGCCTCAGTGTTCTTACATATATATGCCAGGAAATGCAGAAACACAGGCTGGTAGTATACAGCAGTATTTGCATGCTTCAATCTCTTGCAGGTGATATTCGCCGAAGGATGGTTGCAATCAGGCGTTGCATTATCTATTTGGAAAACCACATACGCAGTGTAAGTCTCCTTTATTTTAGCTGGCGCTGGAGCTAACAAAGATGGCCAGATTCTACCTGAACGGATTGAGGAAGGCTGCGCGATGGATGACTCGAAGCATAGATGATATACTGTTTGTTTCT
>NW_017387694.1:0-1162 GCF_001636725.1 Cordyceps fumosorosea ARSEF 2679 | reverse complement strand
TAAAGAGGTTAATAGTATCCTATAGTGTTTTTATTATAAAAACTTTAAAGTATAGAATTAAAATATTAAATACTAAATATAAAGATACTTATAATACTAATAGTATTCTACTAATAAAAGTACTATTTAATATACTTAGTAGATACCTAGTAAAGACTATTAAGGTTCTTATAGACTACCTAAATTATAACTATCTTATAGTAAAGAAGACACTCTTACCTAAATAAACTATAGTATTAAATAAGTTATTATTATATAACTTCTAAATTATATTTAAAGTAAGTAAGTTAAACCTAATTAATATACTCTTATAATAAATAGACTATAAGCTTAATATAAAAAGGTAATATATATAATAATTATTTTCTTAGTTTTTAGACTAATTTAAAAAGAAAATTAAAATAAAAATTTATTATACTAGAGCTAGTAGAAAGTCTACTTAAGTAATAGAATAGAATAAGCTAGAAGAGAATATATATTAAACTTATAAGTAAGACTTAATAAAGTATATAAGTAAAGTAAAATCTTACTATACTTAGGAGAGTTAAGAAAGTACTTAAGTAGCTAAATATAATAAACTAGAACTAAGTATAGTATAACCTTATACACTTTATATAATAATACTATTAGAAAAAAGAATACTTTAAGAGTAACTATTAATAGCCTAATAAAGAGATATCTTTATAGACTAAACTAAGAAAGTAGTATATAAAAGTAATAAAGAAGAAGTAAGACTATATAGAATCTTATAAGTAATTAATCTATAAAGACTATTAGTAAATAAAAGAAGGATCTTTATACTAATTAGTATAAGATTAGAGATCTTATAGTTATACTATAATAACCTTATAGTAGGGTACTAAAGAGTTTATAGGACTTTCTATAGGATTATATAGATATTCTTCTAGTAAGGAATAAAAAAGGATATAAAAATATATATTAAGTACTACTATATATACTAAATAATAAAGACTAGAATATATTAACCTTATAGTTTACTTATACTACTACTAATACCTTTATATCTATTTAAGGAAATATTAATAGACTTAATTACTAGTCTACTTAAATAATAAAGAAGATATAAGTAATATAATACTATTCTAATAATAGTGGATTAGACTATATAATATAATATTTATATTACTATAAATAAGAACCT
>NW_017387693.1:0-1164 GCF_001636725.1 Cordyceps fumosorosea ARSEF 2679 | reverse complement strand
GGATGGCGTCACCATACGTCAGAGGCCTACCACTAACGCCTTGCCACCATCGTGCGCCACCTGCCACATATCTTCAAGCCGCTTTGCTCTCTCTTCATAATTGTCAAGCCGCGAACTCAACCTGCCTTTTTCTTTTCTTCTCTTTGGGGTATGATCCTAGATGCTACCCAAGCCGCTCCTCATTGCATTTGTATAACTTTCCAGCCATCACATCTGCAATCATTACCATCTTCCTAACCAGGCATATAGAAGTCGACACGAAGGCGAACAAACTCTTGTTGCCCGTCCATACGATTGATGAAGAACGGTGGGCCTGTTACGGCATGGTTATTATGGAATAGACTACAGCCTTCAGAGGTGTTCTAACTATAACGTCCGGCATATATTATATTATAGCAACAGTGCATTGCTAGTGCGGGCTAGATAAGGTGCGAACAAGTCATGATGCACGTCGGATGCGCCCGCTAGTCGAGTTTCTGGCCGCTTGTTATCGCATGTTGCTTGGGAGACGGCATCGTTGAACCATCTTCGGAGGTGGTGGCTTCAGCTTCAAGATGAGTGCAGTGGTCACTAGAAGCATTGAGTCAAAAGAAAAATCTGCAAGTCCTGCAGATCTCACGCTGTGAGGATAGCACTAGCCCAATCATAGCCTAACACGAGTGGTACATATGCATGTCGAAGGCTTGGCGGACAGAACCCCCAGTCATTCTCTCGAGCCAGGCGTACAACGAGTAAACTGTAGTTACGGACTGGCATTATCGTATTGTTTGTCTTAGAGTCTCCCCCCGCGTGGTGGTGCATTGCTACCGGCAAATGTTTGGCCCGTTACTCCGCTTTGGGTTTGAGTATATCTAATGCAGAAGTCTTCATCGCCGAAACAAATACCATAGCTCAATTCTATTTCGATATCACGAACTGTGAATCATATCCAGTAACAAATACCGGCAAACATCGACCTCACATTGACTCAGAATGCCTGACTATAGCTATAAGAGCTCCGGTACCAATAGCAAGGTAAGCGCAACTCGCTTCTTTCAGGCGGTAGCACTATCATCTAAATGGCATGTGGCTCACTCGAGGCAAGGCAACCATGATTGTTCCCGCGACTACGTCAAAAGCGCCTCCAACTCGAATTCGTACCACTATTCCAATAGGTATGTTGTT
>NW_017387692.1:0-1166 GCF_001636725.1 Cordyceps fumosorosea ARSEF 2679 | reverse complement strand
AGGAATAAAGGAACTAGTCACGTGACTGGATCACTAGGGATTATAGTAATCTAGCGTTAATCTAGGATCACTAGGATTATAGAGTAAGCTAAGTGATCTAAGTAATATAATAGAGGATAGGATGGATATATAAAGAAGGGGATTTCTAGTAGATAGCTAGACTAGATCTCTACTAATTAATCTAAGTAATAGTTCTACTATTAGGAGTAAACTCCTAATATAACTTATATAATAATATCTACTTATATATATACTAGGTGTGTACTTATCTAACTCTCTACTTAAAAAATAGACCTACTATAGATTAGGGTTAAGCCACTATTATATTTTAATTAGTCCTATTTAGTGAGTTACTATAAGAAACCTTAAGTAGATAACTAAGATATTAACTATAAGTGAACCTACTAATAATACCTCTAAAACCCTTTAGAAACTCTTAGTAAGAGTTAAATAACTTAAAAAAGATAATAAGGAACTCTAGAAGTATACTAATAGGCACTAAGAAGAAATTAATAAGTTAGATAAAAAAAAGGATTAGCTTATAGAATAGCTTAAGAAGGAAAAAAGTAAGAAGCCTAAATTCCTAAAACTAGAAACCTATAATAAGTATAAAGGTAATATAAGAAACTTTCTTATATAAGCTAATACTTACCTCTAAGTTAATAAGGGTACTCTTACTACTATAGAAGATAAGATCCTCTATATTAGTAACCTCTTAATTAGAAAAGCTATAGAATAGTAGGAACCTATACTATAAGTATACCTTAGGTATAGTATAGAAGCTAGAGCTAATATAGTTTATATTTTCTTAGACTATAAAACCTTTAAAGAAAGACTCCTAAACGCATTTAGTAACCTAGACGAATATAAAGAAGCTACTTAATAGCTTACCCGCCTTAAATAGACTAGATCCACTATACACTATGTATAAGAGTTTAAACGGATTATAGCTAAGCTTAGTTAGGGTAATAAAGCTATAATAGAGATCTTCTACTAAGGATTAAAAGAAGAAGTAAAAGATAATATCTACTAATTAGATTAACTAGCTTTATTTAATAGCTTTATTAAGGAAGTTATTAAGGCTAATAATTACCTCTATAAATAATATTAAGAAAAAAAGGGAGGAATAAGCTACTAAGGTTATATAGGACCTAATAAAAACAAAC
>NW_017387691.1:0-1168 GCF_001636725.1 Cordyceps fumosorosea ARSEF 2679 | reverse complement strand
TTGTCTTAGATTTTAGTAATCAATAGTAATAGATACTAGTTCTTAATCGTAATCTCATTTAGTTACTAATAGTTAATACATAGTCGTAGTTTTCCTTATTTAGTTGCTGATAGTTAATATATGGTCGTAGTTTTCCGTTCTTCTTTAGTACCTATAGGATTAGGTATCCTATTAGGGACTTAGATAGTCTTATATATCCCTTTCGTAACATTTCCTCTAGATATTCCTTAAGCGCTTTATCTTACTCTAGGTTCTAGGGATAAACTTTGTAGAACTTAGGTTCCTTACTAGGCTGGAGTTTAATCTTATGGTCCTAGTGTGAATACTCTAGTAGTCCTATTTCTAGCTTGTTATTAAGCTTACTGTACTATAAGTATTCCTTAGGAATCTCCATTGTCTTAGCTTTTAGCTCTCTAGTGATTATATATAGTCCTAGAGGCCTGTCTTAATTTAATAAAGGTGCCTTCCGTTGGCCGCTCTTCTTCTTATAATCGCATCCTAGTGGATTCTTAATTTAATAAAGGTGCCTTCCGTTGGCCGCTCTTCTTCTTATAATCGCATCCTAGTGGATCCTACTAAAGTTAGCCTGTTCTCTAGTTGACTCTAGGATTGCTCGCCCATAACTAGGGTATCCCTAATATAACGTCGTGTTTTAAGATCTCTATAATATCTAAGGAGAGAGTGTGGTTTATACCTTAGATGGACATAGGAAGTTACGCGGTTTCCTAATCCACCACTCTATAGCTATACTTAATAGCTTCTCCTTCTACGTTTATAAGTCAGTAGGGCTCGTTTTTCTTCTTCTAAGGCAATCGTAATTTATTAATAAGATTTAATAAGATATAGTTTCCTTATACTCTACTATTAATTATTACCTAGATTAGTCTTCCTTTAATAAGGATATTAACCGTAAGATGTATAGTACTATTAATATTTATAGTATATAGAGACCTATTAGATCCCTATTAACGAATTAGTCCTAATAGTGACGACGGTTATCGTTTCCTAATCCTTTAGCTTTCCCTTTAGTTGCTTATTCTAATAGCTATTCATCCTATTAGCGTTAGTCTATTCTTCTCTTTATGCGTTCTTCTTAGCGCTTATGTTAGTGATAGTCTTCTGACTGTTCTATAGGAGCTAGGCTATAATCTAGTTGCTTGCCCTTTAT
>NW_017387690.1:0-1171 GCF_001636725.1 Cordyceps fumosorosea ARSEF 2679 | reverse complement strand
TGGCGTCTTGCCGTAAGTTCAACAGCGCCATGTTTTCTTGTCGTGTGCTAATGGATTACAGCCTTCTCAATCCATCTTGGACTAGAACTGTTGGCGATCTTGGACAAAATGAGCAAGGACGAGAAGCCAACGTGCCCACTGCGTTCGGACTATGCCTTCGGTGATGCATGGAGTGAATGCACCAAATGTCGCATTTTGTTTTTCAAAAAGGACCACCACGGGACAAAACCCGATCTAGCTAATACGAATAGTAAATCCATATCTAAGGCGAAAATTGTAGTACTTACTCAATTCCATGGCTAGTGCAGTTCGGGAATTGCTGGTCTTGCACCTTCAAAGCGTACGTGCCAGGGCTGCCCTCAAGGCCGCGGCTTCATGGCCTTGCGCCTCACCCACAACTGTTCACGACTTGTTGTGGGATCATGTTTGTCTTTCCCTTCGACTCCTTCCTTCCGAGCAATTACCGAGCGAGTAACACTGCGGACAGGGGAACTGGCGGCGACGGGAGACGGGAGACGGTGCCGTCGCTTTTCATGGCTTTAGTGTCAAGGGCTGTGGCGACCGTTCACTGCGGGTGATGCTTCCTATTTTGGTTGTATGTAGCGCTCGGTGGGTACTATCCCTATCAGCGCAGTTCCTTGACCCATGCAGCTCTTGAATCAACTCCTCCTCATATCGCGTGCATTTACCCAAAGCGCGGCAGAAATAGCGGTTGGTTGGAGGAGTTGAAGTTTATCCTTTGTTGGGTTCGGTCTGAATAAGTCGCATCATACAAGACCAAACGGGCTTGGCGCAAACCGTCCGTTCGACGACGCCAACGACACCATGTGCCAAGCCCCATCCGTTTTACTATGGCATACATCCCTGCTGAGTTAGAAGACGCCGATCAACCACCGCCAAAAAGCCTTGTCCGAAGCTCTCTAAATGGCACAGGCTTCGCGAACTGACGTAACATCAATTGACCAGCTGAGCGATCAAATGCCACCAACAGTAAGCGAAGCTTTCAAATTGGTACTTCGACAGCGTTAGCCAAGCCCTTGCCTGCTCGATGTGATATATCAAAACGATCACCACCAGCGCCCTACGATAAGGACGGCCGCATGCTCTGGCTCCCCATCCTAGTTGCCGTGGTCGGGGAAACGGGTGTAATTTGCGCTAGATCCACTCCCAT
>NW_017387339.1:0-167211 GCF_001636725.1 Cordyceps fumosorosea ARSEF 2679 | reverse complement strand
CCCCGTGCCTCAGGCCACCAGGCTATCAGTCTAGCTGGGCTGTGGCCTAAGCTCTCACAGTTAGAAGTTAGAAGAATTCTTTTATAGTATTAGTTAATATAATATATATTATATCTATATTAATTCTTTTACTTTATAAGATTTTTATCTTTAGGTTTTAATATAAAAATCCTTTTAGTTAGTTTTTATTAATTAGCTACTAATTATTATTAAATAAAGTTACTTTCTTTATTATCTCTTTAATTTAATAATAGATTAGTATATTACTAATACTATCTTATATAAGGATTCAGCTAGTAAGATACCTCTTTTAAGCACTTAAGATGTATTATAATAGTATAAAAGCCTTTTTCTTAGACTATTTTCTATTTAATTAGTCTATAAGGGTTAATTATAGAATTCTTTAGTACTTATAGTCTTAGAGTGTATTTTATTACTAATTATATTCTAAATAGTATTTTAAAGGTTATTTTTACTATATTTATTATTTATAATATTATAAATAAAATTTAAATTAATAAAAATAATTATTATACAAGGTATTATAATTTCTATAATAGTATTATAGGGAGGAAGGTGACACATTAAGGGTGTTCCTAAGTGGGGGTGTTCGTAAGTGGGTGGCCGACGTTACTACTAAGTCATTATCAGAACAATCAGCTTTATCCGTCTCTCCTCGTACCCGGGCTGAGACTTGGCGCGCCATCCGTGACCTCATCTTGGGTATTCACAGAGACAAGCCTAGACCCAAGCACGACTGTCGCCGAGACTAGTGCGTGCTGTGCAGACGTGATGGATGCACGGGCAAGTGAGATGTCTTTCGTTTTCGTCCAGTCATTCATCTACGATAGCATACTAGTTACAGCCACCCGAATCGTATCGCAGGGTTTCAGCCGAGACACGGCCTACCTAGACGAGCTATGCTACGCGGAGTGTGGTTGTCTCTGTTGAAATTAATGCCGTCTTAGATACGGATGAACGTATGAACCGGTGAGCGGCTCGAGGACTCTTCTGTCATCCGCTGCTTGCCAAAGCCAGATCAGGACTAACACGACAATACTGTCATATACACTCGTCATTATCCTTCATCCACATTCGCATACACATTCGTTCGCATCAATATCTATATTGACTTACCCGCCACCATGCACTTGTTCCGTGTCCCCGACACTTCACCCTCCGCCGCGCCACCATCTTCCCGCATCCAACTCGGCTACCCGTCGCAACTCCGCCGCAACCGCGTCTCCACCGCCCCCGTCCTCGGACAGGCGCTCGCCATCGCCGCCGTTCCCTACGGCATGGGCAGCGCGCTCACCTCCGCAGCCGTCTACGGCGGCGGTCAGCTCACCCTCCTCGTCGGCCTGTTCGTCGTCTTGCTGCTCGCCGGGTGCGTCGCCGCGTCCCTCGCGGAGCTGGCCTCACGCTTCCCGACCTCGTCCGGCGTCTACTACTGGTCCTTTCAGCTGCTGCGGGACAAGGACGCGAGCAAGCCAGCCAGCCCTGCGGCGACGGTTACCTCGTACATAGCAGGTTGGTTCTGGCTGGTCGGCAACTGGACGATTACCCTCTCGGTCAACTTTGGCTGCGCATCGCTTCTCGCAGCGACCGTGTGCCTGTACCGCCCGGACTGGGCCGCCGCGCCAGCCTGGCAGCTCCTCCTCGCCTTCTACGCGCTGTGTCTCCTCACGTTCATCGTCTGTGCCGCTGGCGACGCCCTCCTACCATACGTCGATTCCGTCGCGGCCGTGTGGAACCTCGTCACCATCCTCATCATCCTCATCGTCATCCTCGCCATCGCCGGCACCAGATCCGGCGGCATACACCCCGCGCTCGGGCACTACGACCCGTCGCCGTCCGGTTGGGACCGCGGTTTCGCCTTCTTCATCGGCCTACTACCGCCCGCGTACACCTTCTGCGCCATCGGCATGGTCACTTCCATGGCCGAGGAGTGCACCGATCCTGAGGTGCAAGTCCCGCGGGCCATGGCGCTCTGTGTGCCTGTCGGCGGTGCCGCCGCGCTGTTCTTCGTGCTGCCGCTGTGTCTGACGCTGCCGCCGCCGGAGGACGTGCTTGCCGGCGCGGCGTTCGGTCAGGCGCTGCCGTATGTGCTCGCGCGCGCGCTGGGCGGTGCGGCCGGCGGCGTCGCGGTCATGGTGCCAATTCTCATCGTCACCGTCCTCTGCTCTGTCAGTGTCACCACGACCGCGTCACGCTGCACCTGGGCTTTTGCGCGCGACGGCGGGCTTCCGCTTAGCTGGCTGTGGGCGCGGACAACGACCGGAAGCCGCCAGCCGCGGCCGCTTCCGGCGCTCGCGCTCGTCACTATCGTGCAGATGCTCCTCGGGCTCGTTAATCTCGGCAGCAGCAGCGCCTTCACGGCCTTCGTCTCGGTCGGCGTCATCGGGCTTGCGGCGGGGTACCTGGTACCCATCGCCGTCAGCCTCGCTACTGGTCGGCGCGCGGTGAGCGAGGCCCGGTGGCGACTACGCCCGGTGATCGGGATCACGGTCAACGTGGTTTCGGTGCTCTGGATTCTCTTTGAGATGGTGCTGTTCAGCATGCCGCAAGCACTGCCGGCGACGCCATCGTCGATGAACTACGCGTCGGTCGTGTTTGTCGGTTTTGCGGTGATGAGCGCAGCGTGGTACTTCGTCGGTGGCAGACAGAGTGAGCTCATCCTACCAGTTTCTGAAATTGAAGGACACGACTGACCATACACTAGAGTTTAAAGGCCCTCCAGAGGAGATTCGTGACGTTGGCAACAGCATGTGAGTTGAGTTGGATGGTTGCATGACTTTTAGGTGTAGAAAGGTGCTAGTTGGTTAGTGGGTGCTGGTCAGGGGGTGTCCGACCAAAGGGATTGGCGATATCTTTGTCACCCGCCGGGTTACTTGCTTGCTCCTCCTCCACGCCTACATAAAGGGTGACTCAGCCCCCTGCATTAGATTTTTCGGGAAAAACAGGTATTATTCGCCTCTTGATTATTGCCGACCGAGTCCTCTATCTCTCGATCTGCGGGCCCTCTCAGGCGCCAGGCCAATTACCCTCAAATATTAGCGCCATAACAGACTATTAGCGGCCATTTGATAGAGGAACCAGTTCGGGATGCATGATAGTCTAGGCTCGCTCTTATCTTGCTTGCTAGTTGTGACGGAATTCAAGATACAAATAGGTTGCGCCGCTAAGCTGGAGGATTGGACTTGGTTCTGTTTAGTCTAACACACAGAAGCGTCACCGAGATGTATTTTGAACATCCGTCATGGCGGCTAAGAAGAGCCGAGACGTCCTCCAGAGGTCGGCCAGACACGCGTCATTAGACACTTCTCACTTCGCCTGGGAGCTCCGCCAGGAGCCTAGCAGCTTTACGGCTGCCGGCACCATCGCCTCCCATGCTGACTTGGACCCGATCCCCCCTTCGAAGCGGACATAGACCTGGGCCGCATACACTGCCTATTGGATGGCAAATGCATGGGCGGTTTCTAACTGGGAGGTGTCCTCGTCCATGATTGCCGTAGGCCTCGACTGGCGCATGGCGATCGGTGCCTGCGCCTCGGTAACTTTATCATGGGCCGCATCATCACTGCCAATGGTGGGATCGATGCCATTCTTCACATGCCTTTTCCCATACTCGTGCGGATGCCGTTGGCTACTACTTTAGCTACTTTATTGTCTTGTCGCGATGCGTCCTCACCATTGTCTGGCTCGGTGTCCAGACGACTACGGGTGGCCAGTGCACGGAGCTGCTGCTCACGGCTATCTGGCCCAGCTTCGCCGACATTCCAAACCATATACCTAAAGACGACGGCATCACAACAGCTGGAATGGTCACGTTTTTACTTTATTTCTTTCTCCAGCTTCCCTTATGTATCCCCATACACCAAGGTACTGCTACCCCACCAGCTGGACCTCGACAGTGCCTAGAAGAAGCTGTGAGAGTTTGCTGACTTTAATTAAAAAGTCCAATACTTTTTTGGCTTCAAGTCCATCGTTGCACCTATCATTTTCTTGGCAGTCTTCAGAACACGCTGCATAAGGCTGGTGGGACTATCGACAATAGCACCGTTATTACCGGTGGCCCGACAGTCAGCGGCTCAGTCCTCGTATGGGCCTTCTTTCAGTAAGCTCCGTCTTTTTGTTCCAACACATGTATTCGATCTTCATTAGTTAACCGGTGTTTACTTCCAGATCTGAACCGAGACTTGGGCAACTACGCGACTCTCGGTCTCAACATTGCCGACGTTTCGAGATACGCCAACAAGCCCAGCGCGCAAAACGTCCAAGCCATTTGCCATCCCATGCATCTTCAGTTAGTTTTGACCTTACCCATTCCCGAGTGAACAACCGGAGAAAATATCCTAACAGACCTTACAAAGCAATTGTTGGCCTGCTCGGCATCTTTACAGCCGCAGCAGCTCAGTCGGCATACGGTAGAGTCATTTGGAACCCAATCGAGATTATCGGCCTGTGGATGGAGTCTGGCTCCCATGCCGGACGCGCTGCCGCCGCCCCCGGTGCCATTGGCCTGGTCATTGTCACTCTCGGCATCAACATCTTTGCAAACTCCATCAGCGCCGCCAACGACCTCATGACGCTTGCGCCCAAGTACATCAACATCCGCCGCGGCGAGCTGCTCGCTGCCTTCATCGCAGTTGGACCTTTGTGCCCTGGAAGATTCTCGCTTCCACGCAGACCTTTATCGCCTTTCTCGGCGGCGAAACCATTTTCCAAGGGCCTATGACTTCGATTCTGATGACCGACTACTTCCTCGTCAAGCACAGGAACGTGTCGGTGCCCAACATGTACGATTTTCACGGCATTACCGCTACTCTGCTAAGGCGGCTACAAACTGGCGTGCCCTAGCTGCTCTCCTTGTCGGGTACATTCCACCCTTGCCTGGCTTCATCAAGAATATTGCCAATTCTGGTGGAAAGAGTACCAGTGTATCTAGTGGCGGTCAGCACCTGTAAGTTACCTGTATGAAAGCTATCAGGTGTGTCTGTATTAAGTGTGCTGCTAATAACCGAGTTCATCGAAGTTTCGCCATTGGGTACGCATGTATAGTCTTTTGGCTTGCGTTCAGCTTGTTGCGCTTTCATCTCCTCGATATTCCTTGCATCCTGTTCTGCAATAATATCCTCACCTGTCTTGGGATGGTCAAGTAATGATTCCAGGTGAGGGAATAATTGGTTGAAGCCCCAATAAAACACACCGCTGGCGACAAGCATCCTTACACGGGCTTTCTGGGTCTAGCGAGTCTCGTGGATATACAAAATATCGTTTTAGTATCAAAAATAGTTAAATTGTTTTATCATATATACTCTAATAACCTCTTTTTTATAGTATTTTATTTAGAAAGCATTGAACAAAAAACTACTTAATAACCCTAGAAACCACATTAAAATAATAGTATGATTACCAAAATTCCTCGCGCCTCTTGATTCAGTAGTACTCAAGGTAACACTTGGAGCAGCACATTCGCCTGTAAAGTTAGCTGATCCCACGCCGCTCGCTGGGATTTCTTGCTCGTTCTTGCCACAGTCTGAGTATGGGGCCATCCATAAAGCGTACTCTGGTCAAAGACCACGTAGGTTGAGTGCATGAATGTATCGCCGAGGATATAGTACGGAGGCCCCTCTGACATGTTGGATCGCTGCGCTCCGATAATGCAATCGGAGGACCCATTATGCAACAAAAATTGGCTGTAGGGCACATGAATCTTCAGCCCATGGAAAGCAAAGTCGACGGTGGCGTTGGTTTTGAATTGATCGCAGCCGATACTGTATTGGCTCAAATCCGTTTCATATTTGGCGCCCATGTCTTTCGCCAAGTTGTCCAGTGTAGCAGCTGGCAGTGTGCTCAAGGTCGAACCAGAGTCGATTAGAACGGGGAGTGAGCTATTCTCGTACGTCGTGGACCTTCCTTCTGAGTTCGTTAAGCCAACAGTCTCGAGCTGGACATAGTATCGATAGGTATCATCCAACGTCTGCTTGCCGAGTGTGTTAAACTGCTTGAGGGGGCCAGTGAACTTCTTGGTATCAACACCGCCAAATATAATGACGCCCTCATCGTCATGGTTAACATCACCTAATGCGACGCTAAAAGCCTGGGACTTGGTTGCACCTTGGTCCTGCAGGGCGTCGATGAAATTGCTGTAGTTGAGGTTCTTGCCGTTGCCGAACCCGAGACCCATGACTCCCTCACTCGTCTCAGACGAGTTTGTGCCGACTCCGAATTGAACACTGGTAAGAGCGATTGCTTAGAAATCATCCAGTCAGCATTTCATGACTTCAATCCGCTTCTAGAGGGAAAGGGATCTCACAGCTTCCTGGAAGGGTAATATCGTCCTTGACATAGTCGAATTTCGCAGAGCCGACGGCATACTGAATGCTAGAGCCGTTGCGAAGAAATTCCAGAGTGACAGAGGACTTGGGATTAAAAATGCCAGAGGAAGTGCAATCCTTCATTTGGGAACCACTGAGCTGGGAGTCGTTACAGTTAGGATTAACCCAGAGCTCATCGGACCCGTATCGAATTGAACCGTAAGTCCCTGGGCTGGGGTGCCAATTCTCAGCTCGATATGGTAGCTGTCAGAGCCTGAGATGTTGTACAAGGTAATTTCACTGCCGTTGGAAAGACGCCGCAGGATTGGTTGCTGTGGTCGATGACGCTTATTAATTGGGAACGATAAGACGCTCGACTCTCGCGCAGAGAAGGCGGCAGTGGCAGAGCTGCCGGCGGCTAGTGACAGGCAGATAGCCGTGCTGGAGATCATTGTGGGCGGAACCGTTGCAGAATCTAGGCAAGGGTGAACCTACAAGATGACTTTCAAATACATTTTCATGGACTGTTATACTAAGAATATGCAGAGGCATTTTCCATCAGCACAGCTAGGGAGGTTCGGCTAAGTCGGACGTAGAGTTGCAGCCAGTACTGGAATATTTAGTTACAAAACAGCCATCGTACGTTTGTTGCAGGGATACACGGATCCATTTCTTCCAGAAAAGTCCCTACTTTCAGGGAGAATCCTCTGCATATACTAGAATACCATGACAAATTCCCACTGGGTGAGTTGCTGCGCGCGTAGTTTTACGACAAGACACTGACTGACTGATAATTGGGAGAGTGGATTGATCGAACGGCGGTAATTACGGCCACTTTAGTAGTCAATATTGGCCCGTTTCCGAATAATGTTATTATTTTATGCGACGAACTTGAAAGGGCGAGCCGCAAAACTAGATGAGCGGGAGGCGTGCGTATTTTTGCTTTAAAATGAACAATTCAAGCCTTTCCAAATTTTACCCGCTTTATCCTTTTATATTCAGCGCTTAAATAACGCTATCTAACATGCCCACGTCGTCTTCTTCATGTCGGGTTCTATCCACTGCTGGGTGTGCCTCTTCTTCTTCATCATCCTCGTCTAGGTCGTGCATTGGATAATTCAAAATCGCTGCGATATCACCCAGCATTTTAAGGCGCTGACCACTTTCGTGGTCGCTGCTGAGCACTCGGGTTTCGCCGCCGTCCAACTTGACCTTGTCGACAAGCGCGACGTACTGTTTCCGCACCGCCAGGTCGTTGCTGCGGAAGAGCGAGTTGTTAATGAGCAACGTGCCACCGCCGGGGCCAACTGCGCCGTCCGCAATGGCTTTGCTGACGGCGTGGGCGCCGTACCAGGCTCGGCCGTCGTCGCACTTGAGCAGCTCGAAGAACTTATCCATGAACTGGGCCTCCTTGGCGAAATTCATGTCGCGCATCTGAGCCATGACCGCGGGGCTCTTGAGTACTTCGCGCAGGCTATGCATGTGACCAGAGTTGGAGTGAATGACGGTGGCCTGCTTGGCGACCGCGGTTAAGATCTTGTCGGACTTGTCTCGGCCCTGTTGTGCAATATAATCTTTGAAGTCGGTGGCGATGAAGCCCGGACTTGCGAGCAGCAGCGGGCGCGGTGCGGCAAAGTCTATTGAGCGAAGAAGGGTGGCTAGGGTCTTGTCGTAGAATTTCTTTATGCCAGCGTCCTGCGTGGCAACCGCGTCTCTCTTTTTCGGCACCACATGATCCACGCGGGCCTTGAATATTGTTCTGAACTCGGTAATCAGGCAGATATTTGCAAGGCCTTCCTGCATGACGATTGAGGCGGTTGCGCGGTTGCGGTCGTCGCCCAGACCTTGTGCGAGTGCTTCGCGGGCGACACTATCCCATCCTTGAGCCTTGATCAGGGTAAACGGGCGGTCGACCTCGAGATCGAGAGTATGGTGCGAGCCCATGGGCGCGTGATCGTTTTCCGAGCATACGATGCCAGAGACACGAAGCGATGAGGCAGCTGGGTCGAAGAATAGCGACTTGACTTTAACGGTGAGGTCGACGTGAACACGCTCCGATTGAGCGGCACCGGTGCCGTTGTTCTGGATGCTGACCTTTCGAATAGCATGGCCACGGACTCGGTCGCCAACGACGATAAGGTTGTATGCGTGCCACTATGCAAGTTAGCATGGCGAGGATATGCGTCTTGGGCACACCCAGAGGCGTTGAAATTGTTACCATATCCTCTGGCTCTTCAGGTTGGAGAGTCACCTGTTCCTCCTCAACGTCTTTGAACTGCTTTTGCGACAGCAGCTTCATGTTGGCGGCTATTGTATGCGTCTAAATATTGGTGTTATTGGTATGAGCGCATCTGTGTCGTCCACAAGCAAAGGCAGTTGTCGGTCAGGGAATTTGTCTATGCGGTCAGGCGGGTCAAGGATAAAAAGTTGTTGAATGGTTACCCCTCCATAACCAAGCGAGGATGATTTATTAGGCGCTGTCAAGTTCAGAATCATGCACGACTGTAGTGGGGGTGGCGCTGTCAAGTGTGGCGCACCACCAGGCGAAGTGATTTTTAATAGCGAGTAGAAGACAGATCGTGTTAAAGGCAGGCTACGGGTGCAGATATTATTTCCAAAGTTTGGATTTATCTTTACTATTTCTAGTTAATCGAGTTGTGGTCAAGACCGCCGCCAGATCCTAGCGTTCTTCCCATCCCTCTGGCTCTCGTCCCTCGATGTAGGGTAACAACAATCGGTTGGCAGGGTCGATAGCCCGCCATACGACAAGCCAACGGTACACGTCAAAAAGCTCATCCAGTGTACGGGTTACGTACCCTACGACCGAGTGCAATTTGTTCTTGTCAGTGCTATTACGGGCTCATTTGGGTATTGTGTCTCGCCATCTGAGCCACTTACTCGTCATTAGAGGGGCACCCTTCTTTGTAAGCTTAATTATTAAATGCAGCGACGGGACTCAAGAATTGGATAGACTGACGCGCGGTTTTTGGACACGGCCAGCGCAACGCAGCCGCTGGTATCGCCGTCCAAATTTGAGCAGATTGTATCGCTGCTGAACAAGACACTATAGCCGCAGGTCAAGACGGCGGGGTTTAAGTGTGCCGGCCACATGTTGGGCTAGACGAGCGAGGGGTTTGAATCACCAGTACCGAATGCGCGGCTGCGGCATGCTGTGTGGCACCGTTCGGTGGACGGGCTGACGGCGGCCATTGCGGCCACGAGAGGCCAGTTCCATGGCAGGGTGCAGCTGATGAGCCTTGGGAGTAATGAAGAGTCATGGTATGTAGTGGTTGAGCATAGTACGGGTTGATGTGCCCTGTGTTAAAAGCCCCCCCAAGGGCCGGAGGGCTGCGCGGCAATAGAAGCAAGTGGTGCGCACGATGCGAATCGATTTTATTAAATGAGCGGTAACAATAGTCAGGTACGTACGCATACTTTTTTTATGCTTCGTGGGACAATTGCAAGGGGCAAGGGCAGCATTTTAGGGGAGGGTGTGCGGATGGCGGGATTTCATCACGACGTCGGGGATGGCTTCAGTCAACCGCGGCGACTCAAAATTCCACATCCAAAAGCCAAAAGAAACGTACAACTTCTCAAAGGTTCGTTGTCACATCTTGCTCTATAGTGCCAAGCCCAGCCTTGTGGAAACCTCTGCAGTAGTATTATGTCATGATGATGGTCAAGACTCTTCAGGGCCATCTTACTCATCTGCCAAAGTAGACTAATAATTGTTCAAGTACGGATAGTAAAGTCACAAAGTGTGAGTCGATGGCCAGTCACACGAGGCGCATCATGTACGTCGTGTGCTCGGATCTGCTCACACTCGAATGCGATGACCCTGGAGTGGTACGCGTGGCAGAGGGCAGCCCACCATTTTTGTCCTCGGCTTTCTGCGCTGCCAATCGCCCGTGGGCCAGTACTGCGGGCAGCTCCATTGGTTCTAGATCAAACGGGAAGAAAAGGGATAACTATGGGATAAGCTCTCCCTTGTAACACTAGTTTGGCTTTGGCTACTCAGCTCGGAGCTGTAAGTAAGCCGCAGACGCAGCAGCCATCGACGCACACACATGGCATTATTGAGGCGGTGACAATCGTCGAGGCTGCTCTCCCAGCCTGTTCGCTGTAGTTGCCCGCCTTTGAAGCATGTTGGCTCGATGGCTTCTTGGCATTCCCGCAAGGCTCTGTGTGTGACGGGCGGTTTGTGACGACGGATGGTGGCGCTCGCTACTTATTCGCCTAGCTGTTATTCCACTTTCTGCAACTGTCAATATTGACTTCCTGAGCGAAACCGAGACGCTGCCACAAGTTGTAATTAAGGAGGCTGGTCCGGTCGCCCGACCGTACAGTACCATCGCGCTGCTGACATGGATCCATCTTGATGGAGCAACGGGGCGCACCACTCGCTCTTTGAAGTTTCAGATGGCAGCCTGGGGCTTGAATGATAGGTGTGGCCGCCATACCTCCAGTGGGTGGCAACAAGTATTCGACCCCATCGTGGTAGCTTTTTACAAAACCTACTAACCTAAATAGGGCAATTACATGCCGCTTTTTATTCATTAGCGGTTACTTAGGATCATCCCCTGTAAGTCCACTGTAACTGCATTGTGGTTGGGGTTAGTGCTCGCCTAATTAAAGCAGCAGCATCTTATCCGTCTTCTTTAGGCTAGGTACCATGAAGGGGTCAAATACATGTTGCCACCCAGTGCATGTATGTATGTACGATGTAGGTACATACATAGGTCTCTATGTACCTTAGCTGTTATTAGTGGAGGGTGACAGTGTGAGAGACAAGCTCCGTTAGCAGGTACCAGTCAGGCTGCCCAAAATAGCGCGGGCTGACTGGTGCCCCTCCATCAGCAATGTGGTGTGGTGTGTGAGTGTTGCCGGGGTTGAACGCTGCTTTTTGCATGGTCGGTTTGAAATTTGCACAGTCGCGCTAGTACATACAATGTAGGGTATTGCACGAGGCACTCCCGCTGGAGGCTCTATTGCGCTAGCTAACATACATAGCTCCCCAGCGCCCACGATGCTACTGTTAAGAAGGCCAGCGCTGAAGAGCGATAATAGTGAGGGTGATAAGGATATAGGGATGGTAAGGATAGCGAGGATATAGCGAGGAGATAGTGAGAATAGCGATGATAACGATGATGGAGGTGACTATGCAAATTTCAAAATCGACTGTACAAAAAGTAGCGTGCGTCGGCGTTATGGCTGCACAACACGACCCCAACCAGCTGCCAGCCGCATCATCGAAACGGTTCCCTGTTTGCGATCTCTCTCTTCCCCCCATTGACATATTCGCCACGTCTATCTCTATTCTTGCCGATTTATTCTTGCTTCTCACTGTCTCGTCTCTGCTTCTTCTCATTGACCGCCAGCCTGCCCCTAAGCGTACACTACTCCGCCAAAGCTTAATCTTATTCAGCCTTCCAGCAACAACTCTATCCGGACTGCGTCGCACCGAAACGTCGCCTCCGTCATAGATAGATACCACAGCCAACGCAACTGCGTCGCTCCTCCTCATCATCTACGCTTGGGGATTCAATTGCAGGCTCCTCTACTATCCCGAACCTGGATGCTTGCCCCCTGGCACCCAAACTCCGCCGTTATCATTTTCACCTTGCGGATCTCACGGCTACGGAGACTACCAGACCTCCGAACAGCTAACGAGTTTACGGCGACGCTCGTGACAGCGGTCAGGTCATTTCCACGACGAGATTTTCTTCCCCTCTTCTTGCTTTGCTTTCGTCAGGATCCCTTCGGTTTCTGGTTTCGCGATGCTAGCAAATTGACACTGCGCCTGCGCTACCAATTGCTCGTTGCTATTATGGAAACATGACTACCGACGTTTCTTCGCCTTCGTTAGCTAGCGATCTGCACTCGGCCAGGGAGCAAGATCGCCGCGCACGACCGCCCACCAAATCGCCATCAGGTCAGTCCTGGTACCAATTCCGACAGGAATCTCTGTACTAATTTGCTATTAGTTGACGAGAATGCAAACGAATCCCTCAGTCCAATTCTTAGTCGACGCCCTACCTCTAAGCACTCCCGAAGCGTCGGCCCGCCAGTTACCAAAGAGAACCCATCGACTAAAAATACATTAAAACCCAGCACGTCGAACCAGGGCCACGGCTCTGGTTTGGATCCTCTCAGTACGGTATGCATCCTGGTGCCTGGACGGACGCGTATATATATTGACTTGTATAGCAAATATACCTTCGAACAAATAGCAGTACGGAACCCACCATCGCGCAACGTCTTCTCAATGCCGGCAGACCTGATAGCCCGGCCCCCGACAGTATTGGCCGCCTCAGCCACGACTCAAACCCTAGCGCGCGCCCTGATAGTATCAAGGAGCGCAAGAAGGGCCCATCATTTCTAAGTCGGCTGTCTATTCGCGCACCGTTCAGAAAGGAAGACGACGCCGACTCGGACTCGGACTTCGGCGAACATGCTCGCACCGATGGAACCAATGCCCGAGCTTTGACTACCGTCATGGGCGCCGGAGGCGGTTATTTGCCGATGCACAAGGAACCGCCTCGCTATATCCGGGTCAAGGCACACAACAAGAAGTCTCGCAGCTTTAACCACTTGTTTCTTGCCCAAGAGCTTAGCAGCGCCAAGAAAGCGGGTAGCCCCTCCAAGCATGCACCCGCTACCGTTGTTGGCAGCAAAATTCTCAAAGGAGGCAATGCTATATGGGCGGCCGAGTTCAGTATCGATGGTCGTTATCTAGCAGTTGCGGGCATGGACCATGTTGTTCGCGTCTACGCCGTTCTCTCGACGCCCGAGGAGCGAAGAGCTTATGAAGAGGAACAGGAGCAGGACGATGACGAGAAAGACAACCGTTCTAAGCATGAACGGCTGAGTGCGCCCGTTTTCCGGAGCGAGCCTATCCGCGAATTTGAGGGCCACGGCGGGGAAGTCCTGGCTCTAAGCTGGAGCAAGAACAATTTTCTGCTGTCTTCTTCCATGGATAAGACGGTGCAACTGTGGCATCTCAGCCGTCAGGAAAGCCTGTGCACCTTTAAGCATGATGATCTCGTCACGTCCATCTCGTTCCATCCAACCGACGATCGTTTCTTTCTCGCTGGATCTTTGGATGAGCAGCTGCGGCTGTGGAGTATACCCGACAAAGCCGTCGCCTTCTCTACGCAGACAGGAGAATTCATTACCGCCGTGGCGTTTACGCCAAATGGCAAGACAGCCATCTGCGGTCTTCTTAGCGGCATTTGCATCTTTTACGAGACGGAAGGGCTTCAAAATCCGTGGCAGATTCATGTGCGTTCATCCCGGGGTAAAAATGCAAAGGGCAGCAAAATTACCGGAATTCGCACGAAGGCAGTTCTTGCTCGCGGATTCCACCAGGCGGATGTAAAGGTTTTGATCAGCTCAAATGACTCTCGTGTGCGCATTTACAGTTTGAAGACGCGGATGCTTGAAGCCAAGTTCAAAGGCCACGAAAACATGTCAAGTCAGATTCACGCGCGGTTCAGCGATGACGGGCAATTTGTGACGTCTGGCAGCGAAGATCGAAAAGCGTACATATGGGACATTTCACACCATGAGCTTGAGGTCCGCGACAAGCAGCCTTATGAGTGCTTTGATGCACATCCTGAGGTGGTGACGGTCGCTCTCATGGCCCCCATCGCAACCAAGCAACTCCTAGGCGCCTCTGGCGACCCGATTTATGATTTGTGCAATCCACCACCAGTGACGCTGATGAGCCTGAGCGAGGCCACCGTCAGCCAGAGCGCTCTTTCAGAAGTGACTCACTCGGATGTGCCGGGCAGCGTTAGGAAACAAACCGAGAGTCCTGCTTACCTGGAACGATCGAAGCACAAGAATGGCAACATTATCATTACCGCTGATCGCAAGGGTATCATCAAGGTCTTCAGACAAGACTGCGCGGCGGTGAAGCGGCACCAAAGCCTGTGGGAAACGGGTTCCAAGTTTTCTGGCAAGGTTGCGGGTGGCGTTGGTCGGAGTTCTAGCCTCGCGACGAGGACAAGCGGTGGTAGCCGTGTTCATTCTCGACGTGGGTCACTGAGCACGAGCGGCAGCCTAGTGCCAAGCCAGATTGCTTCAGATAGAATCATGAGCTGGCGACAGGATATTGAAGGTGGACGAGCCTCGGTCGGAACGCCAACGACGCGGAGTGAGCGCTCGATTTCACCGTCCAAGAGCGTTGTACGTTCCCCGCTCAATGTGTCGGCCTCAAATCTTGCGTCAGAGGCGAGAAAGCAGCCATACATTGCCACGCCGCCATCTCGAAAGAGGAGCAATAGCAACTTGCAGAGGCGAGGTCGAACAACATCCGCGAAGCCAGATCATATCCAAGTCGCTGCCAAGATCAAGGATCCCGACAAAGGACCTACTATTCCACCCACGCCAAGCTTTAGCCTGGTGAGCGCTTCGGACCCCGGTACTCAGGAAGACGGCCGCGATGGCAGCTTCTGGAACCTCAGTCGCTGGCGGGGAGGGATTTCCGGCCTACGCAACGTGACGAATAGTAGCGCCGTAGCTGAAATGCCGAATACCAATGGGTCTCATCGAACAAGCACATCAACAGAGCGATCGGGCCATGAGCACCGTCGCAGCGTTGCCACGAATGACACGCGACGACTGGCTGCAAGCGGAGACGAAAGCGCTCGACGGCGTTCTATTCTTCCTGGCGTGTCCGTATCGGCAACACGCAACGCAGAGCCGGAGATACCCCCACAGGCGGCCAGCCACGAACAGGCACAGCGGAATGCGCTTCTCGGTGGCAAGAGACGTCAAGAATCTCCAGGGAAGAAGCGGACCGACTCGGGGGTGGGTCAGCTGAGCGGAACCTCGAGTGAAGTCAGTGAGTAGAGTAGGCTGATAGTGAGGTGAGGGATGAGGTAGAATGATTGTGATGAAGGTGGACCTACGGTGTCAACTTGGATATGCCGCGGACGGGGAGAGTCTTTACTCATTTACCCATGACTGGGAGCATTTCTTTTTGTTAAAATTTCCATGATATATAGCGTGGAGTTGGATAGCGCTGAATCTAGCATTTTCCATGTTTTGGCAATGGATGTGATGGATAACGTGAAAGAGGCGCTCTTGATGTGGTCTTGATCATGTCGGCTTGACGCCGACTTCGGGCGCGAGATGTTCCAATTGTTTTTGTATTTTCTACAATTAGGAGGCTAACTACAGCATGCGCTAGCTGTGAGACATCTCTGCGGCCGGCCCGATGTTTGTTTCCTCGCTGGGTATAAAATATTGTGAGTCTGTAGCAGTATTTCGGGTGTGGGTGTGTTGTGATCGCGGCGAGGCGTCGGCGTTTAGAACTCCTCCTTGGTTGAGAACTGTATGCACGCGGAGGACCGTCCCCAATTAGAGATGCGAAGAAGAATGGGCTGCAGTCGTGGTGGTGGTGGCACTCACAGCGTCACCGCCGGCCTTGGCCTTAGTGGACAGATCCTCGGCGGCCTTTTGCAGGGCCGGGGGATTGGGGCCGGTCAGGTCGTTGGCCTTGTCGCCGTTTTCGAAGAAGAAGAAGGCGGGAATGGAGCGGATGCCGAGCTCAAAGGCAAGGTCGGGCACGTCGTCGGTGTCGAAGCGCGCAAAGGTGTACTTGTCGGGTACGCTGAGCGAAGTGGCGAACTTGGTGAAGAAGGGCGAGATGGCCTTGCAGGGGCCGCACCAAGTGGCGTGGGCCTGGAGGGCGACGTAGGGCGTCTTTCGGATGAGGTCGTCGAACTGCGCCTTGGTCTTGATGTCGATGATGGACATGGTTGCGAGCTTTTTTTGGGGTATTTTTGTTGTTGGTTGATAGCTGGTGAGAGAAGAGAAGGGATTTCTGCGCTTGGCTTTGGTGGAGTGGGTGGTGGTGATGTAATGGGGGGGAGGAGAGGGTTATCGAGCCAAGTCCAGTGGAAGCCAAGGTATGGATAGCTGGGAATATATAGCTACCGTTAATTTGACTTAGCTTCCAGAATCTGATCTGTAATGAGCCTGGCTACTTTGTCATGGACGACACAAGCAGACGCGAGACGGCGCTCAGACGAGCAAAGCAATTAATTGGCCAAATGCCGCGATGGCGTGCTTTGGCGGGGCATCAGCCTCCTGGGTAGCTCGGGAGGCCGACGACGCGGACCGGATATGGCAAACCAGCCATCAGTCCACCATGGAATTGGGGCCACTTGGAATCAAGATGGATTCCAGCCAAACTCGGACCATCGGCGAACCATGGGAATTGCTCCGGTACAGACATTCTCAGGCTACCGAAATAGGTATGCAGTGACAGGTGCCGATGGCCCGGCACTCTGTCGTGTTGCAGTACCGAGGTCACTTTCAAAAGTCGTGTCCCGCGCTGAGGTTTCTTATTTTTTTTTTAAAAAAAAAAACCCCCCTTTCTATTTTTTTCTGTCTTTCTTGTCTTTATCAGCTCAACTTATATCTGACAATACATACAAAAACCCATGTGGGAATAGCCTCAGCTACAATTGCCCACAGGAGGGCATGTCTTTGAAGAAATATTATCCACATCTGGGCCAGGCTCTGGAAAGTCGACATCGCAGCCCTCTGACGTACCACAGCCGTTGTTTACATTAGCAACGAACATGGCAGGGCGGCTTGCAAAGGCATCCCCTGCATCCCGCTTCGAATTCGACCCGCCTCCGCCGCCGCCTCCGCCTCCCGCAATGGTCACATGCGCACAGTTCATGTACATCTCGCGGTTGCCAATCTTGTTAAACCACGACCAGGCAAATAGGACAGTGTCTCCAGTAGGCGTGTCATTCGGCAGCGTGAAGACCCAGTTCGCGGTGAGTGGGCAGCCGCCAATGTACGAATGGACGACGGTCCAAGTCGCGCCGCGGTCGTAGGAGAGGGACGCCTGGCAGCTGCCGCCGCCGTGCGTCGCGCCGCCAACAATGGTCATGTTGTACGACTGCCCGGGCTGCCAGGTGACGACAGACTGGCCTTGCGGCGTGCCCAGCAGTGACTGGTATCCCTTGCAGGGAAAGTTGTCGCCGTTGGCGTCGAGCGGGCTGTTCATGTTGTAGTCGACACTCGTCGTGTAGGGGTTGTACTTGGACCGGAACGGTGGTGGCCAGCTCATCTGCATGTGGGCAGAGCTTAATTCGCCCAAGCAAAGGACAGTCAAAGCTGCGAGTGCTGCTTTCATGGTTGATATGGTGCTGATGTCTGCTCGGGGAAGTAAGTATATGCTGTGTTGTGATCTTGTCCATCAGCAAATCCGGACCTTCGGCGTCATGACTTTATATACTTGAGCTCCCTGGCTCTCTTGTCAGGAGTTCCGTGACTTTCTTCATTTTCAGGCCTGCTAAAAAACTCATTGGATGTCCGATATTTTGAGGCCGCGCGCCGCGTCCACCATCGCAGGCCATGATGACCCAAATAGGAAGTTGTACAAGTAACGTATCAGAAAGTCCAATATAAGCAGTGCTTTCTAGCTGCGACGACTTATCTGCAGTGTCGTATGCTGCACACCTGACCGGCATCACGGCATGGCTTTATTAGATATAAATGAAACTTGGCTTACTACGGGGAGCAAGCTTGTGACAATTACAGAGATGAGCCTGCGCAGTGGCGGGGAGCCCTTCTGTTGCTGGCAGGTTACAGCGCCTAGCTTAGCGCTAAGGTAGCTCGTGGGGGAAAGGCTGACTAGGAATTCGGAAGAATAGATTGCCATTGCAACATACTCAGGTGCTTCTTCCAGTTTTGGTACTTCCAAACTTGCAATTTCCCAGGTGAAAGTTGGTTCCATATCGGATCAGGGTGGTTGACTAGAGAGTCACGCTGGAGAGGCTTGATAAGACATCCGAAGTGGCTTCAGCACTCAGTCAAATATCTATTTCGGAGATGAGGTTCGGCCTTCAGTTTCTAGATTAACTTTCGCCTATAAGACGTGTACCGTATTTCGGTCATCGTAGTGACTGCTGCCACTGCCTTGAGAAGCGCCACTCCCAACATCCATCGCGACTTACCCCGGATCCAGACCCCAGACCAGGCTGCATCTTGCATTCCCAGCCTCGAACGGCGTCGCAGTCAACTCAGCCTATCTGGCAATTGGTTCAAAGACAAGTTTCATTGATGCAAATTAAGCGTGGCTTTGTCATAGTATATGATGGTGGCATGAATTTAATATGCTATCGAGATGGAGGCATGCACTCTGACGTCGCTGTCGCAAGTCAATGCATGCATTATCGAAGAGATCAAAGTCTCTCAAACTCTTCAGGCAAATCCTCTCCACCAACCCAAGCTGACACGCCTCGGGCAAAGAGCTCTGGAAATTGTACATCCCACCCATGTGTAGCGTTTGTCAAGACAATTCCTCCTGAGCCATCCTGGGGCCAGACCTCGTCTTGCGTAGTCTTCCTAGTCTTGAGTGCCTCAGCCGTCCGTATCATCGTTGGCACATCATCTCCCTTTGCTCCCGCGATAGAAAGCACTCGCACCTGCAACCGACAGATATGATCCAAGTTAAATTTCAAGACCCACGGAAACATATCTTTGATCAACCCCCAAGTCACGTTACCCCTCATCGCGGCAACCAGCTCGTCACTCAGCGTCAAGCCAGCCCTCGCACTGCGATAGCGGTACAGCCATGTGGGAATCACATGTAGCAAGAACATCATCATGAAGTATGTCAATCTTGGCCAGCGAGCCATAAACAAGCGCTTTCCAGCAAGAGGGGCGGATCCAGTCACGAAAAGAGACAGGACCATGTCCGGCTCGTGCAGTGCCAAGCACTGGCCGACGTAACCGCCCATGGAAACACCAACAACGTGAGCTTTTCCGCCACGAGCATGCGAGCGAATCAACTGCGAAACAAAATTTGCTGCATTGTCCACCGTTCCTGGCTTAACATGACGTGAGGCGGAGTGCAGCGGGAGATCTGGGACGAGGATGTGGAAGTCTGAGAGGTGCGGGACGACGAGCGCAAACTCAAGCCGGCATGTAAATCCCCCATGAAGGAGGACAATAGTAGTAGCCTTTTCGTCGTTGTATGAGGAAAAAGACAACATGTTGGTAGCAGCGTCGGCTCTGGAAATCAAGGCCATGATGAAGTATGTGAAGGTTCAAGGTGGGTGGGCTCGAAGTGAGCAAGTTTGCTTGCGAACCTGCTTGTTGTGATAATAGAGGGTGCAACGGCAAACAAGGCTTTAGCTTGACTTGCAGTCATTTGAAGGTCTATTTGTTGTTACATATCAGCCAAACTTGGGAAGGGATGCATGCGACTATTATTTGACGGCAACGGAGCGACGCTTGGCTTCGCGATGAATGACCGCACCGGCCAGGCCTGAAGAAGGCACATGGCGATAAGTCAATGTATTCGGTAATATGTAGAAACCCGAAATGCCGATGGAAGATGACTCTAGAGGCTAAAATCTCCCTCGAATATCTTCCAGGCTCGATTTCTCAGCCCAGTGCGCTGTCCGCCGGGTCTCTTCTTTGACGGATGTTCGGTTCGAAACAGAGCCCGAGCTTCACGCCCCTTCATTTTCACTAGTTAGACACGTGTAATATGCGGGATTCATTTACATACTACGGTTAGGTGGTATGTAAATGAACAACAAAGGCGGCCCGATTCAAGCTTGTTCTGTAGCAGAGCCCAGATGACCACCACTCTGCTCCAAGTTGTCTCGTTGGCTAGTACAACTCGGGCGCCTGCATGCTTCACGCCTTCTCCCACCCTCCTTTTCTTAAACTCGTTGTTAAGAACAGGGATCAGCTGTGGAAGGCTTGTTCTTATTTCTCCGATGCCTCGTCCCGTGACTTTGAGTGCGGGCGCACGTTGCCATTATACCCCGCCAACAAGGTCCAGCATGAGCACACGCAGTCGGTATCTTACTAGCGCCTAACACATCCTTTTGACTACTGCCATGGAGGAAATATGACCTCGCCAGACAATTTATCGTTTCTCGTGGGTTAATCGAGCCTGCCAGACTTGCTGGTGGCTTCCATCATGTCTCTTCAAACAGTAGACACGCAGTGACCCGGTCTTCAATGGAAGTGAGTGAGAGAAAGCTCCGGCCATTACTGGAGTTACTCTGTTGTAGTTTTAACAGATTGACCGTGATGTATACTAACCAGGCTCGTGGCAGGCTGTAGAGTCCTGTGACACTCTACAAAAGCAATCGCAGTTGTTTAATCTTGATTCCCTTGCGCATATCCGCGCTAACATAAGCTTTAAGCGGCCCGCGCCGGACCCTGAGTATACTTGAGACCGACATCGACTGCCGTGTCCGCGACGGCACCAGCATCAGGCTCCGTTAGTATCGCCCGGCGACGCCAGCCGCCCGAAGGTCGCCACTCGTCGTTCACTATCATGGTGGTGCATACATTTTTGATGATCTCAACACGGCGGCAGTCTTTTGCCGCACCATCGTGCGAGACCACGATGCCGTCGTCATTGATGTCGATTATCGATTGGCACCGGAGCATCCATTTTCAGCTGGGAAGAAGGATGCATGGGATGCCCTGGAGTGGGTATGTCAAGGTCGCTCTAATTTATAACCAAGCAACAACGAACTGGAAGGTTGACAGGGCGCTAACCTTTGCACAGGTTGCCAAAAACTACAGCGCCTTGGAGGCGCGCCCTTCCCTGGCGTTCCTCGTAGTGGGTTGCTCAGCGGGCGGCAATATCGCTGCTTCCATGGCTCTTGAAGCGCGGGACCGAAGCCTGCAGCCGTCGTTGACAGGCGCCCATCTTAATGTCCCCGAGACCATCTCGTCGGAGCAGAAATTACCAGACAAATACGCACGGCTGTGGCTGAGCCGCGATCAGAACAAGGATGCTCCCATTCTGAACCAGTCTCTGATAAACTTCATGACGGGTAAGTCTTCGTTCTCGCAACGAGCTGCGATGCACATGTTCAGCGGTCGAGCTAAATGCCCCTACAGAATGTTACAAGCCCGACTTGAACTCTCATTACTTTGCGCCTGCTCACCACCCGCACGGTCATTCTGGCCTTCCCAAGACGTACATCGATGTATGCGGTCTCGACCCTTCCGTGATGACGGCATTATACACGAACAGGTGCTGCGCGACGCCGGTGTCGCGACAAAGTTGAGCATCTTTCCTAGGTTGCCTCACGGTTGGTGGATCGTGATGCCAATCTAGGAAAGAAAAAGAGACCCAATACTCGATAGAGATGAAAATCCACTCAAATAAAGCAAGAAAAAAACAGTATATCCTTTTAGTTATAAAGAGAGACTAGGCAGACATTGTTTCTGTTTTATCTTCCTCGCCAAAAAAAAAAGGCGAGGTGCTTAGTGCATCTTGACACACTTCCATGCGATATTCCGCGCTGTTGCCGCGAAATATGCTTTCAAAGCCAGCAATAACACAGGGAAGCCGATAGCAGCGCCTAGCATCCCGTCAAATCCTTTAGATGGAGAATTCGCCCAATTTGTGCAAGAGTCCCTCGACGTCTGGCATGTCCCGGGTATGTCGGTCAGCGTTGATGGTGACGTCTACACCGAGGTGGGTATACTCGAAGAATCAGGCTACTCGTGGACAATCAGCCTGACTTGTATCTTCTGAGGCTAATTCGTACAGGGCTATGGACACACCGTAATCCCAGACGTGCTTGCTACCGCCGACACACTCTGGTACGCGTGCTCGACGACGACAAAGGCGCAGGTAGCGGCGCTGCTTTCGCAGCTCATCCACTCCAACAACTACACCGATGCCTTCTCTCGCGGCTGGGAGACGCCCATCTCGTCCATCATCTGCGACGACTTCGTCTTGCAGGACGAGTGGGCAACCGCGCACGTCACACTCAACGACTCCGTGAGCCACCGCACCGGCCTGGGTCGTCATAACTGGGGGCTGCTACGCGTTCGCGACGGCGAGCAGCTGCTCCCGTGGGACGTGACGCGCAACCTGCGTAACCTGGCAATGATCAAGGAACCCCGTGTGCAGTGGTCCTACTGTAATTACGTGTACGTCGCGCTGGGCCACGTGCTCGAGACTGTGACTGGCCAGTGGCTTGGCCGGGCGCTGCGCGAGCATCTCTGGACCCCGCTGGGGATGGACTCGACGTATTTCGACGTTGAAGTCGCGCTGGTGGCGCCGCATCGATACCTGGCGGCCGGTTATGTGTGGAACGAAGCGGCGCGGAAGTATACCCGGGTAGATACATGACCCTCACGGATTTCAGTGCCGCTGGCGCAGTCATTTCGTCTGTCAAGGACTACGTGAAGTGGTGAAATGTCTCATCAACAGGAGCGCGCCATTGTTGCCGAGTGTCCATCTTGATATCGGGGGGGGGGGGGGGGTGCGACCTGGGATGAGATGGCACCGACTTTATACGGGCTGGGGTGGGTGCGCACCACGATCCATGGCCAAAGAGTATTGTTCCACCCAGGCGGCTTCCATTCTTACGGCGTAGAGCTGTTCTGGCTGCCTGATGTCAGGTTCGGCGTGGTCACCTTCGGGAACACAGCCGCTTCAGCCAATTGGCAGCAGCTTGACGTTGTATACCGTCTAATTGAGGACAAGGTCGAGACCCCGGCAAACAAGAGAATCAATATTCGCAAAATGTAAGTACCCACCCCACTTAGTCAATCGCTAATTGTACACGGACCTACCGCCATATGTACTAACATGAGAGACAACAGATCGATACAATTCCCGAGATGAGGTGTGGACGAGGGAAAAGGCTGTTGAAATCCTCTTCCCCAACCGCCCCGAGCCTCCGCTGCCATCGTCATTCGGCATGCACCAGCTGGTCGGCACTTATACGAATGCCGGCTGGGGCGAGGTTGCATTTACTGAGGCGCAGCACGGCTCGGGCACCGGCGGATCGGTCCTTGTCGGACCGCGACCACACGCGTCGTTTCGACACACATTTGTGTTGGAGCACATGACGGGTAACTACTGGTTGTTGACGGCCGTAACCGATGGGGGCAGCCCGTTTACGAAACGTTTCTTTGCCGCACGGTTCGTTGCAGGAGTTGACAGGGAACCGATCAGGCTGGAACTGGACACGGCGCAGGGGCCGAGCAACGCTGGTGACGGTGTCATCGTGTTTGGGGAGTCTAAGTAGGGCCTACCTGATTCCGAGGACGTCTATCATACATGTGTCGTGTAACACGACAACAGTTGTTATTCGACATTTTTTCAGAGATGAAGAAATTCTAGGAGGGAGAGCGTAATGTACAGCGGGTTGTCAAAAGTTCCGCACGGCTGATACGCAGTTTGTGTAGTAGACCAGGCGGAAGTTTTGTACCAACGTTTATACAATACGAGCACCAGACTGAACACGAACCGTCTATTAATAGAATCTTGTCAATTACGAAAGATGAAGTCATTTATATTCATCGGCCTATTGCGAATATGTACTGGATGCTTGCTTAGATACCGTCGTCGTATATCTCCTGCTCAAGGGAAACCAGCGTGGCGTACTCCTTCCAGCCCGCGCAGGTGTCGTTGAGAAAGTCGTAGTTGATAAGCTTCCGAGCCTCCTCCTGTCTTTCCACGAACTGAAGGGCCAGTCCCATGTTGGTGTGCCACCCAATGTGACAGTGCATCAGCCACGCGCCGGGGTTGTCCGTCTTAAAGGCCAGCACCAGATGTCCAGAGCCGGGCAGCATCGCCACGTCGCGGCGCATAGGATTGGTGAGGCTGAACAGATCCGTCGACGAGTCAAACGATCCGGAGCCCTGTGCAACGATGTAAAAGTCGTGGCCGTGTAGGTGGATGGGGTGCGCGGCGCCGTTGGTCGCCTCGATGATGACGTAGACCCAGCTGTCCGCCTGGTCGAGCTGAATGACGTGGCTCCGGGTGGTAAAGTTGGTCGCGTTGTTGTAGACCTGAAGCAGGGTTGGGTTGGCCCAGTCGGCATAGAAGGACGTGTTGTTAAGAGCCCAAAGGAAGACGCCATCGGAGTTGAGGATGGAGACTTGCTCCAGATTCGACTGGTCTGAAGTTCCGGCGCTGAGTGCCACGTGAGGTACCAAGCTTTCCACTGGCTCGTCGATACAGCCATCGACGTAATCATATACCGAGGTGGTTGGCGTGGAAATCTCGCTTCCGTAGTGAATGATGCCCCGGATGTCGTCGGGGTTGTCGTTGTTGGAGCAAGTTGTCTGCACCAGAGCACGCATCCAGAAATTGTCGGCCACGGATTGCTGGTCCGCAGTAACAACAATGTCATACCTTTGACCTATTGCAAGAAATAGTCAGCTATCATGTTTGAGTAGGCGAACTCAAGTTACGACGTACCAATAGCAATGTCAAGGACAGTAGTCTGATATGGGACAATGGGGACAAAGTCTGCTGCAATGACAGTCATGGTATGGTTGTCAATCGTAAACTTGAAGTGTGTGTCGAGGGCACCGTTAATCAGCCCGAACCGGTAACTCTTGCCTGCCTCGAATGAAGTGCTGAAGCGATTCCCGACGACTGTCCCAGAGTTGTTCCACGTGTTGGTGCCGTTGATGAGGCCGTTGCTGATGAAAGGAGGACCATTCGTCAAAGCAGAGGAGTACAGCGAGCTCGCGGTCGGGTGAGTCCAGTCCGAGAGCAAGATAGTGCCCTTATCCACGTCATAGTTGGCAGTTGTCGGCCCGTTAATCCGGATAGCACCGGAGGCGCCGTCCCAGGCCTGCAGGCCAATGTGGGAATGATACCACGAGGTCCCGTATTGCGTGGCGCGCCACTTATAAGTCATTGATCCACCGGCGTGAACTGGACATTGCGTAATAGCCGTCACGCCGTCCATCTCATTAGTGTAGTTTTGACGGATGCCGTGGAAGTGGATAGAGGTGCCGTTCTGCGCCAGCGTGAGGTTGTTGGACACGTGGACGACAACAGTGTCGCCCCAGTCCGCCTCGATGGTTGGTCCCGGGACCATCCCGTTGAACGCATAAGCGATGCGAGAGAACCCATCCGGCGATGCAGTGATCTGCTGCAAGTCGAAATGGTACTCTCTCACAACTCCAGTGTCGGGGACATGGTCGTAGTAGTTGGTGTCGATGCTGTAATCACACCACTGAGATCTTGTGCCTGCAGTGTTCCCGGAGCAAACAGAACGTGGATTGTTGCAAATTGCAAGAGCAAAGAGAAAAAAGAATGGAAGGACCAGATTCATCGCGGCCTGGTTCTCGTTGATAAACGAGAGACTTGTCAGGGTTGGTTGTACTTGCTTGGTGTAAGTTGAAGGATGAGTTGTACTGAAACTCCAAGACATGCAGATTATCACGACTCCTTTATACCAGACGACGGACAATACTATCTGCAGACTTACGCAATGCAACTTTCTTGAAACTCCTCCGCAACAACTGCCGTCGCTCGGTCTTTCTCGACCTCCGCGTCACCGCTCCTGCTGCAGGCTGCCAGCTGCAGGCATATTCCCAGTCGTTTCTTCTCGATATATTGTACAATCAGCCTCTTCTCTGAGCAACTCCAGCCTTGGAACATGTTTCCACAGCCGGCAATTCGCAAAATAACAGAAACACACAGACAGACTCCATCTCAGCTGACGTGGATATCTCAGCTGTCCCGCGAAGAACGTGCGGGGCGTTGGTGGAGTTTCATATTTTCCATTATCAAAGCGCAATATCTTTGACAATCTCTGGTTGACGTAAGTTGATGACGAGTCTCTATCTATAGTTGCTAAAGGCAGGGTGTATATATGCTGGAAATGCCCCCTTGCGAAGCTATGGTTGCACCAGCATCTGTCTATCCGCGGTCAGCTCCTCTTACCTTGTTTAGCCTCGTCTTAACTTTCAATTGCTACCTCAGACAAAAGGACAATCTTCATCATGAAGTTTCCCTTGAATTCCAAGCTTACAGGCCTTCTGGCTACCTTCGCTATGCTTCCTGCCGCGCTGGCCGCTGATGACAGCTTCAGCTTGCTTTGTTACACCACGACTGGGTTGTTTGGGGCCGCCGAGCTCTATTACAAGAATGGTTGGTTTCATCTAATCAGATGGTTCTCGAACAATTATAGACTAATACATATAGGGTTCATTATGATTTCGAATGCTACGTCTCCGTCCAACATGACCTCTATTTACTGTAAGTACAAGTCCTGTTTTCGACATTATTGGTTCAGGGTGTCCCCGTAACCGGCGGATCATCATGCAAGAGCCTCGCCTGACGCTCTCTTTCCTTAGTTACTCGGGACCAGGGCTCCCCGTCTGCACCTTGGCGGGTCTCGTCCAACACGACCAAGTCGCCGAACCCTCACTTCAGCTCCGGCGCACTTGCGCTGCCGGTGTATGACAGCCCCGGTTCGGCGAACGCGGGGGTTGCCGTCACGAACAGCTCGACTGGGTCTGCGGCGGATCTGCTGTTGTATGGGGAAACGGTCTTTGCTCGGGTCAATGGCAGCTACCAGAACCCATTCTATGCCGCTACCACGAATGACGTGGACGTCTGGCAGCTGCTGTGGAACCCGGTCGATCCAGGTAACAAGGATCTCACGCCCGTAGTGCTGCGTACGAGCAATGTGCTGTGACGTTACTGCGATTTTTGCAAGTAATATCCGTAGCCTGATGGTGGAACGCACAGATTGGTTTACATAGTATTGAGTAACAGAACAAGAGCTCGCATATATTCAAAATCAATGAAAACAAGCCACAATTTGGGTTGATCTAGACTGCGAGAAAGAAGTGGTGTTATCGCGATTATTTTTAGTCCGTGCCACTTCACGGAGACCGGGCCGTAACCCACCAGCTGGGACAGGGGCAGGGGGAAGGTAGACAGACATCCATGCAGACGGACAGCGCGAGGGCCGACGTCCGAGCACCCCACAAGCTACCGATATGAGTTCATCAGTTACTCTTTGATAGGACCAATCAATCGTAAGGGTGTGGTGGTAGGAGGTTCTCTTCTTCACTATATCCGTGCTTCGCCCACATCCCCGCAGCCAACTTTCCGCCCTCCGCCACCTGTCAAAGCTATACTGCGGGCGCTGTATTAGAGAGTCAATGCGGCCCGAATTGTCGGGGATAGTAACTTCTGCTAACTGCTAACTGTCGACTAATAAGGTGGAGCATCTCGACTTGGCAAACACGCGAAGTATGGTGACGGGGTAGTCGATGTCTGTACGGATTCGGACGTCGGCTTACCATTACAGGGTAGGAGGCGAGGTTTGAGCGTGGACATGACGCGTCGCGGAGGTCACCAGGCTATGCTCGGCCAGGATCTCGGTCGGCCAGGATAACGCCCAATTATCCGATTATGTAACGCCTCACATGTCTTGGGTCTTGGAAACACAAACACCCACCAAACAAACAGGTCGGTGGGCGGACTTTTTGCAGAGTGGTTGGGTTGGTTGATCTGTTGTGCTTGTCGCTGAAACAGGCTGGGGTGAGAAGCCCGTCATGCCCACTTGGCCAAAATTAGCAGCCTGTTTGACCGTTACTGATTCGTCAACATACGGCAGAGCATGCTAATAACTATGTTAGTCGAGCCTACCCACCTACTGTACGAAACACAGCGTCCCCCTCGGAGCGGCGACCTAGGGGCCCGATATGAGGCAAAATCGGGCGTCGCCAAGGCGAAAAGGGTGCGAAAAAGGGTCAGCTGAAACATGCCGCGGTGCAACTCTCCTCCCCGGCCGAGATTGATTCACGTTTACCAGTATGCATGATACGTCGCAAGAAACAGGATACGTCATTGATACCTTGACAGCAGCACTCAGCCTGATGCCCATTACAAAAAAAGACGGATGCCTGGCTGCGAGGCAGTGTTGCAAGAGACCGATCAGGCCACGTTGGTTTTTTACTTTTATCAATAGGCGGCCGATCAGTGGGCAGATGGAAGAATGACCGATGACCGATGACCGACCCCGACTTTGCGGAGTCGGCCTGAGTCCAGAGCTTGCGCACTATTTTCCCGGATCAAGACAGCACGGGGAGGAAGAAGAAGGGAGACAGGTCCGCCTCGTTCTTCCTCTGAGGCAATCACAGGCCAAGAGTTGTTAAGCAAGGGACCGACAGAACATCGAAATCCCGGGCTAGTTCCTCACTGGTGCTCAGTGCCTACCTCCCCGTCCCGACTCCCCCGCAATGAACGGCCCCTGCAAATCTTCCCTAACCCGAGCTGAGCCACCAAATGACCAATGGGCGGCGCCCCGTTGGTCCATCCATGCATGACGCTGCTACCATACTTGTTTAGTTAGCTTGGAAGCCCTGGAAGCCAGGCAGTGTTCTGCCCGGATACGGCCTCGAGGAGTTTTTCCGCCCCCTGCAACTGCAAATGTCTTACTGTCTCACAAGCTTGCCGACGAGGCGGGCGATGCTAACTTAGTGCTGGCCGGCCTTTTCGGTCGGCCCATCTAGCTCCTTTTTTCATATCCGGGGTTGCAGAAAAAAAAAAAGAGACAAGGGGAGTATAAAATCACAAATCCATCATGGCGGTACTATCCGTCATCTCCATCCCAGCACTGCTGGTGTCGCTGGCGGTCGCCTTCGTCCTCGTCCATGCCATCCAGTACATCCGCTTCCGAACCAAGGCGGCCCGTCTGGGCTGCAAACCCGCCGTCGCGGGATTCAACGGCGACATGGCCGGCCTCAGCCTGATGCGCATGGGACTCAAGGCCCAGCGCGAGAAGAACGTGCCCAACTGGATGCGCCAGGAATTTGCCCGACTGTCGGCGCGCGAGGGCCGCCCGGTCGGCACCTTTGCCATGAGCGCGCCGCTCTTCCGCCGCGCGCTCTTCACCGCCGAGCCCGAGAACATCAAGACCATCCTCGCGACCAGCTTCAAGGACTTTAGCCTCGGCAAGAACCGTACCGGTAATTTCAAGCCGCTTCTCGGCGACGGTATTGTATGTTTTTTCATTATATTTTTATACTTGCTCTGATAATCCCCCCCCCCCATCCATCCATCCGTAATGAGGAGACAGGAAGCACGACGGACGGGCGGACGGCTAACAACGGGCACCTTTGTAGTTTGCATCCGACGGCAAGAAGTGGGAGCATTCCCGCGCCATGCTGCGACCGCAGTTCGTCCGCAGCCAAGTCAGCGACATCTCCCTCGAGGAGACGCACGTGCAGAACCTCATGGCCGTTCTCGAGGGCCAGCTCGACAGCACCACGGGCTGGTCGTCCGCCGTCGACCTGTCGCCGCTCTTCTTCCGACTTACCCTCGACTCGGCCACCGAGTTCCTCTTCGGCGAGAGCGTCAACAGCCAGCTGCGGCGCGAGGGCGACGCCACCACCTCCGCCGCCGCCTTCGCCACCTCCTTCGACGCCTCGCAGAACCAGCTCGCCGTCGCCGGCCGCTACGGCAGCAACTACTGGATCGGCCACACCAAGGAGTTCCACAAGGACGTGCGCATTTGCCACGAGTTCATCGACTACTTTGTGCAAAAGGCCATGAACGGCCAACGCAGCGTCGGCGAGAAGGAGGGAGAACGCTACGTCTTCCTCGAGGCCATCGCAAAGGAGACGTCCGACCCCGTCGAGCTGCGCTCTCAGCTCATCAACATCCTGCTCGCCGGCCGCGACACTACCGCCTCCACGCTCGGCTGGTTCTTCTACACCCTGGGCCAGGCCCGCCACCGCCACCTCTACAAGCGCCTGCGCGACGCCGTCCTCGACGAGTTCGGCACCTACCGCGACCCCAAGCCCATCACCTTTGAGGGCCTCAAGAACCTCACCTACCTGCAGTGGTGCGTCAACGAGACGCTCCGCCTCTACCCGATCGTGCCCATGAACGGCCGCTCCGCCGTCAAGGACACGGTGCTCCCCGTCGGCGGCGGCCCCGATGGCCGATCGCCGATCCTGGTCCGGAAGGGCCAGGACGTCGGGTACTCAGTCAGTCATCCCCCAACCCCTTCACGTCTTTCCCCTTCGGTAATGAGAAAGCTAACACCTCGCGCTGCAGGTCCACGTCATGCATCACCGCACCGACCTCTGGGGCGCCGACGCCGACGACTTCCGCCCGGAGCGCTGGGAGAAGCGCAAGCCCGGCTGGGACTACCTGCCCTTCAACGGCGGCCCGCGCATCTGCATCGGCCAGCAGTTCGCCCTGACCGAGATCGCGTACATCGTCGTGCGCATGCTCCAGCGCTTCGACGAGCTCGACGGCTCCGCGCTGCCGCTCGAGTCGCACGGCCTGGGCCTAACCAACTGCCCCGGCGAGGGCGTGCCGCTGAGGCTACACTTTGCGGAGTAAATACTAAAAAGATGAAAAATAAGGATCAGTCTTCAATTGATGTCGCCACTCTTCTCGGACTGCTTGTACATATTTTTGGGGGGAAGGAGGTATTTGCACTTACCGGACTAGCAACGTCCTTCTCATGAGTTTTCGGGACATTTTTCTACTCTTTTGTTTCCTGTATCTTGGGACAGCTCAAGCAGGAAGCCGATGTATTCATGATGGAACTCCAGCATCAGCTTGTTGTAACGAATTTAATGAAAATCTTCACTTACAGAACAAATCATCTCAGCTAAACAAGACGACGGAACATTGCGGAATTGACGAAGATGAAACACAACAGGCGTATTCTGCGTATATAAGACACACTGGGTCGTTTACGTCCACTCGCCTTACCCGGAATTGCCTCCAAGCCGCCGTGTACGGTGATGCTAGATCGACGTGTCTCTGGAAGTGATACCGAGTAAGCCTGGAATCTGGTGGTATCAGACGCTAAAGAGCATGGGCTGGAAAGATCTTGCGGGTAGATTACACGGCTCGATTACACCGTCTTGTTATAACCATGCCAAGTCACTGACCGCGATGTGATTCATGTACCTACATAGATGCCTACGTACAGTAGGTGGGGAATTAGGGCTGACGGCGGGAGTTGTAAGACAGGGCTGGGCAGATTAAACGGCTGGTTTCAAGACAAGAGATAGGGGCTGAGCATGAGGCTACAGTTGAGCGGGAATTTCGGTCAGATGAAAAGTGGCTCTCGGTTAAAACGGATCAAAGATGGCTTATTATTGGAGTTGGATCTTGGGGGCGGCTGTATGTATCGGGCATGATATCGGGCATGAAGTGAGACTGCGGCACTCGGCGAGCGAAGTCGATGGGCCTGAGCGGAACAAGATGGACTTTTATCTTGAAAGCTTTTTAAAGACCTAACTCACTCTGGGTATAGGGACTAGGGGGCGCATAAAAATTATTAGTAGCCGGCTTGCGCCAGTCGTGATTTGGACATTGACACCTAACAAAGCTGATGATTGCAAAGCGAGCCAGACCACTACAGTGAGGGATGGGGGTGGTTGTGCTGGGTTAACGATACTTGCGCTGGGTTAACGATACTTGCGCTGGGTTGAAGATAACTTTTGCGCAAAATTTTTTTCTACAACCCAAGGAAATTACTATTTTTCTCATTGTAATAGCGAGACATTGTAAGAAAAGGCTAATGAATACGGGCAGTGCTTGCTTGCGAGCGGCGAGTTACTGATACAGTGGGCACCACAGTAAGCTGAGATCTGACATGAGGGCTGTGGCAGTCGCTGGCTGAGGTTGACGCTGGCGGGCGAATGAGACATGTATGTCAGCGAAAAAGAGGGCGGCGGGTACGAATGATAGATTTGACCAAGGATTATGGCAAAGAGAGCAATGCCGAGACGAGAGGGCGGTCAGCCAAGCGAGCATAAGAAGAAGAAGTTACAAGACTGGCGGCGAGACGATGGAAGTTCGGAGAGTCGACGGCATTCGGGGCATTTGGGGATAGGTAGTAGAGAACGGGCGCCAACTGGCTTTCATTGCTAGATGCAACGAGGAAGACTGAATTCGTCAGAAGAGTCTTTTGAATGACGGATACTTGTTTACTGT
Source organism: Cordyceps fumosorosea ARSEF 2679 (assembly GCF_001636725.1). Classification (NCBI taxonomy): domain Eukaryota; kingdom Fungi; phylum Ascomycota; class Sordariomycetes; order Hypocreales; family Cordycipitaceae; genus Cordyceps; species Cordyceps fumosorosea. The sequence continues at coordinate 135,141 of NW_017387339.1, read as the reverse complement.
CAAGCGTCAAACGCGTTGTTGTTGGTGGCTGAGTACAGGCACCGGCATGAGATGCCTGTTGGGGAAAGCTGTTCGCCGGGCCGCCCGCTGTACCCGCTGTACGGGAATGACGACGCGCTGTAGGCCGCCGCTGAGCCACGATCCTGGGGGTACTCTGTCCCCTGTCAAGTGTCTTCGGCTGCTGCGCCATGCAAACAAACTGGTTGGCGGCTCTGTCCGGGTGCCACAACGAGCCACAGCCACACACATGTGGCCTGTACCTGTACCTGGAACTTTGTTGTTCGTTTCTCGTTTGTCCTTTTGTCTTTTCATCGTCGTCATCACCATCATCACCGCCATCGCCCGGCATCAAGCACGCCCTAAATGGGCATCCTTCCGTCCGTCAAGCCGAGCTCCCGTCTCGTCATGCACCCTCCCACCCCTCCGCCTGCCACGCGAGTGACATGTACAGACAGTGGTACAGACGGCACTGTACCATCATGCACCGCCGCAGATCGCCAATGCTGTCGTTCGTCCCACACTTGTTCCCTCGCCTCGACGCCAACCGAGACGCTTGCAAAAGAGGCTCCGACTGGTACGCCATGTGCCATGCTTTCTCTTGCAATTCGATTCGATTCGATTCGACACGCTGGCTAGCCCTTGAAACTCGAGACAACAACTAGCCACCGCCACGTCGTGCTGAGTGTGTCCGCCGCTCACCCATCCCGCATCCACGCATCCACATCCCAATGCCGGCGGTCCACCAACGCTAAAATTACCCGAGTAGGTAAGAATCATCGTCACAAAGGAAGCGCCCACAGGAGTCGCCAGCAGCCACCAATTGTCTGTTAACTTCTTCTCTCCCAATCAAGCTCCCAGGGGGTGTGTGACGAGGACGCACTCCTTTGACCATCCGAGGCATCTGTCTGTCATCCATCTCTGCCCTATGCGTTTGGCGCTCAACGACGCAACATCCATGAACGACCAGACTTGGCTGGCACCGGCTCCGCTAGCATTGCAACCGTTTCTAGAGTAGTGTCAAGGTATATACAAGGCCCGCCCTGTCACTCAGACATTGTAATAAGATTGCACTTGCTTGGACAGACCACTCTCGGCGCCAACTTTTCTTCCCCTCGCTTTTCCTCGATTCCCTCACTCACCCATCAACCTCACTCATCCATCCGTCAACGAGCGCACATCGCAGCATCCAACTCGGCACGGCACGGCACGCGGCGCTTTCCGCTGCCACCGCTCATCCGCAATGGCTTCGCCCCGACTCAGTGACTACGCCAACAAGCACGATTCAGGCGTCGTTGCCGACCCCCTCGCCACCACCCGCCAGACCTCCAACACCAGCTCCGTCGATGTCGATGAGCATGGCCACCTCACCCTCTGGCAGGCCATAAGGAAGTGGAATCGCGTCTTTTGGTACTCGCTCGCCATTTCTTCCACTATCCTCATGTTTGGCTATGACTTTGTCATTGTTGGCAACTCATCCTCCATGCCCGCCTTCCAGTACGCCTAGTTCCCAGTACTACTGCTCGCCCTTTATGAGCAACGCAACTCTTCAACCGACAAACAAACTAACCACTAAACCCCCGTCCCAGGCACGATTTTGGCGAGTACTACCAGGGACACTGGATTATCCCTTCGCTCTGGCTCGGCCTCTGGACATTCATCTCCCCGGGCGGCATGATGATTGGCTCTCTCTTCGTTGGCTATTTTCAGGACTGGTGTGGCCGCAAAGCGTCCTTCCTCGTCTCCTCCTTCCTCGCCGCCATTGCCGTCGCCGTGTGCTTCTGCTCCCAATACCCCGAACAAATTCTGCATCGCCGCGGCACTTTTCTCGGCGGTAAAGGCATTCAGGGCCTCGCCCTTGGCATGATGATGACCACCTGTCAGACCTACCTCTCCGAGATTGCCCCTCCTAAGCTCCGTGGGCCGCTCCTTGCCTTCTTCCCCATCTTCACCCTGGTTGGCCAACTCATCGGCGCCCTTGTCATCTACGGCCTCGTTTCTGCCCCCAACGGCTACGCCATCGCTTTTGCCACGCAGTGGGCTTTTGCTGCTCTCGCCTTCGCCATCTCCTTCATCATCCCCGAGAGCCCCATCTACCTCATCCGCAAAGGCCACATCGACAAGGCTCGTAGAGCTCAGTACAGGCTTACCGGCCACGGCATCGATCCCGACCGGGTTCTCTCCGTCATGTGGCGCGACATTGAACACGAAACCCGTCAGACACCCGCAACGCTAGCTGCTTGCTTCTCCAGGATTCAACTACGCCGAACCATGATTGTCCTGTTCACCAGCGTTCTCCCTCAGATGTTTGGTCTTACTCTCCTCTCGCAGGCCAGTTACTTTGGCCAGGTTGTTGGCATCGAAGCAAAGGTCAGCTTGGTGCTCCTTATAGCAGGTGTTCTCACCGGCTGTATCGCCAACCTCATCAGCATGTGGTCTATTGGCCGCTTCGGCCATCGTGCCCTCTCCCTTGTTGGCCTCCTCGCTTGCGGCACTCTGTGGCTAAGCATGGGCATCGCCGGCAGCATCGCCCACAACATGACGGTCGCCTGGTTCTGCTCCGCTATTCTTATCCTTGTCACCGCTTGCGCGGGCTTGACAGTCTGGCCCGCTTCGTACGCCATCGGCTCGGAAGTCTCGACTCTGCACCTGCGTGCCAAAGCCCAGGGCGCCGGCTGGCTATTTTCTAGCGCCTTCAGCGCCGGCTTCGGCCTCGGCCTACCCTACATCTACAACCCGGACGCTGGCAACCTGCGCGCTATGGTTGGCTACATTTTTGCCGCATTCTGCTTCATCAGTCTTGTTGTCACCTGGCTTTTCGTTCCCGAGATGAAGGGACGTACTCCTTCGGAAATCGATCGCATGTTTGACCTGCACCTGAAATCGAGAGAGTTTAAACATTGGCGTGCCGAGGGCGGCCTCAAGAGCGAAGGCTACACTAGCTCGAGGGCAGTTTAGAAGTTCTTTTCTGCTAGTTGATGAGTGATGATATTTAGCGATTTCTTTTTTATATATGCGCATACACGCATACCAATTGACTTTTATGCACACAAGCTGAGCGGAGAAAGGTGACAAGAAGGACCCTGTCAATTCAACCAGGTTCAGAGTCTCAGAGTCATTGGCCTTTAAATTTGCTATCTATTTGTCCCAAGACTGGAGAACCTTGATACCTATGAATATTCCTAGAAGCGGGACGGCGGAATGAAAGGCGTAAAGAAGTTGTAAGGAAGTGAATTAATGTGACGTTAGTTTTTTTTGGGTTACCATGATAAGTACGATGCTGCAATCTCAGAGCCATGTCTCGGTAATTGAGCCCATTGTGGCGTTGCGTTGATATGCAGGCCGCGCCAAGCACGTGAGGCCGTACGACCTTATCTACTCTATGACGGGCATACTTGTCTATGAAACTGCGAAAAGGTGCAACTTCAAGGCAAACTCTGGGTCATTGCTTATCCCTCGGAAGTACGTTCGGCGTTAGGGTAGGTAGCGCACAGTAGCAGATAAGGGGCGGCGCCAGCGGATGGAGACACGTGGAGGACGATAGGTACACAGTTATACCAACTGCCGATCCTGGGGTAAGTTGGTGATACCAAGGCCGGGGCGGAACAACTGGCCCCAAATTAGCAGCCGCGAGAGAGGATGGCTTGATTGGGGTTTCGCGGCGCGGAGGTGGTGACAGGTGCAGCGCGGTTAGGAGCCGCGATGGGTGGTGGTGGCTGGTGGCTGGCAGGCTGGGTGCGCGGTCCGGGGATGGTAGCAGCCACATGGTAGTTTCTCCAAGTCATCTCCTTGTTATCAGTGCCGCGCTGGCTAGGCTAAGGATAAAGGGGTACAAGGTAGGTAATGCATGTTGCCTGCGATGACGGGTCCATGGAGAATGGAGATGTGAGCCTAAGATGACCGAGTGCAGATTTGGCGGAGCATCCCCATGGGGGGAGAGCGGCGATGCAGGGGCGGGACACTGGAGGATATATGTGGTGAAAGAATGGATTCCTTAGGGAGGGAAATATTGAGCAAGGATGTGCTGAAATGAGCAAGACGCCACGCGACAAGGCTCGGCAGGTCGGTCATTTACTCTGTATGTTTTCTTCCGACAGGACACGGCGTTATCGAGTGGCCCTGAGTCGCTGCATTGCATTGCAGGTTCCCTTCCCCCTCAACCAGGTTGTAGGTGGGCTGATAGTGGCTGACAGCGCCCTTGCGCCCGTTTTTAGCCACTGACGATGCTGTTTTAGGCTTCTTCCCCACCCAAGCTTCTCCAACTTTTTCCATGCCTTGACTCGACTCAACTGCCAGGCTCCACGACACCGTCCATCCATCTCTACTCTATTTATTATGGCGGCGCGCACCTGTCCATGCTGAAGCTGCAGTCGTCATTTTCGATTCTTCTTCTCTGATACCCGGCAAATCGTGCTGCACCCGCCGCTGCGACCATTGCGTTGGCAAACGCTCCCACACGGACGAGTTGAACCCGGCCGAGGGACCATACCATCACGACAGACTCATCACCACCCACACGACCACCACCCTCAACAAACCCAGTCACACCCACCGACATCGCTTCGATCAACATCTCACAAAACACCATGGCCGACCGACGCGCCTCCGCCTCTCAGCAGGCCGACATTGCTCTCGCCAATCTTGGCTACCAGAGCCAACTGCCCCGCAACCTCTCCATGCTCTCCGTCCTCGGCCTGTCCTTCGCCATCATGGCCGTGCCCTACGGCCTGTCCACCACCATGGCCTACTCCCTCGTCAACGGCGGCTCCGTCACCGCCCTCTACGGCTGGTGCTTCGTCTCCATCGTCTCGCTCTGCATCGCCGCGTCCCTCGCCGAGATCTGCGCCGTCTTCCCCACCGCCGGCGGCGTCTACTACTGGAGCGCCGTCCTCTCCGCCCCGCGCTGGGCGCCCGTCGTCAGCTTCGTCGACGGCTGGCTCACCCTCGTCGGCAACTGGACCATCACCCTCTCCATCAACTTTGGCGGCGCGCAGCTCATCGTCTCCGCCATCTACATGTTCGACCCGAACTACGTCATCCAGCCCTGGCACACCGTCCTCGTCTTCTGGGCCATCATGCTCGTCTGCGCCGTCATCAACGCCTTTGGCTCTCGGCACCTCGACCTCATCAACAAGGTCTGCATCTACTGGACTGGCGCCAGCGTCATCATCATCCTCGTCACCCTCCTGACCATGGCCGACACCCGCAACTCGGGCCGCTATGTCTTCGCCCACTATGACAGCTCCCAAAGCGGTTGGCCCGCCGGCTGGTCATTCTTTGTCGGTCTGCTCCAGCGTATGTCTCTCCCCTTCCTCCGATTCTCATTCTCACACGCACCCCAACACCCACTGACATGATAACCCGCAGCCGCCTACGTCCTCACCGGCTACGGCATGGTCGCCTCCATGTGCGAGGAGGTCCAGAACCCCGAGCGCGAGGTCCCCAAGGCAATCGTCCTGTCCGTCGCCGCTGCCGGCGTCACCGGCCTGTTCTACCTCGTCCCGCTGCTCTTCGTCATCCCCGAGGTCAGCGCGCTGCTGCAGGAGGCCAACGACAAGGCCGGCGGGCAGCCCATCGGCATCATCTTCAAGCACGCCACCGGCTCCGCCGGCGGCGGCTTCGGGCTGCTCTTCCTCGTCCTCGGCATCCTCATGTTCGCCGGCATCGGCTCACTCACCGCCGCCTCCCGCTGCACCTACGCCTTTGCCCGCGACGGCGCCATCCCCGGCTACAAGCTGTGGCGCCGCGTCCACTCGGGCCTCGACGTGCCCGTCTGGGCCCTGACCCTCTCCACCATCGTCATCTCCCTCCTCGGCTGCGTCTACTTTGGCTCCCCCACCGCCTTCAACTCCTTCACCGGCGTCGGCACCATCTGCCTGTCCGCCTCGTACGCCGTGCCCGTGCTCGTCAACCTCGCCCAGGGCCGTGTCGCCGTGCGCCACTCGCCCTTCGCTCTTGGCCGCTGGGGCGTCCTCGTCAACGGCGTCTGCGCCGTCTGGATCTTCTTCGCCATCGTCATCTTCTCCATGCCCAGCTCCCTCCCCGTCCAGGCGGACACGATGAACTACGCGTCGGTCGTCTTTGCGGGCTTCGCGGCCATCGCGGGGCTCTGGTACCTGGTGCACGCGCGGCACAACTTCACCGGCCCGCCCATCCTGCGCAGCGACTCGGTCGGCGCGACGGACGGTGTGGCTCCGAGGGACTCAAATACGGACTCGCCAGATTACGAAAAGGAAGCCAAGTAGCCGTTTCTTTCCTTGACGATGCTGACGAATCATCATTTTTACCACAAGTAGTAGTATATAGTATAATTTTCCAACAGACACATATGCAATACCTTCAACTTGCCCCAAGACCAAAAGCAGTGTCTCTTTCTCCCGTTATATACTTTCTGCAACTAATGACACCAGTGGCCCCCTCAGCAAGGGATCATCGTTGCTGGGCCAGAAAACGTTCATGTAATTCGTAATTCGTTAATCATGGGGGTATATCTCTACTAAACTATTTCTGTACACGCTCTCCCTCAGCACAGCGGCAGATCCCACGCCGCATCCTCAACCCAGTCCCCGCCGTACTCGGTCTCCTGGGAGCATCGCATCTCGGGCTGTACATTCTCCTTATCTGCCGCCTGCACCGTCGTTGCTTTACGGCTTGCTATATCGTTGCAATGCTTAGCATTTCGTCGCCCGATCGGAGACGCGGGCTGCTGCTGCTGCTGCTGCGCGCAGTCGTCATGCGTCGCTTGCCGCATCAGGCGACCCGCCTCCTGTCGCCGACGCTCCTTCTCCTGGATCTGTTCCAGGGCAGCGGAGCGACGGCTATGCTGCATCGCGAGGGAGAGCTGCTCCCTGGAGCCCGATGACGTGAAGAACCGGGTGGGTTGTGGAGCCTGGGCCGGAGGCGCTGCCGGCTCGGAAACCGGCGGCTTCGGAGTCGAGAGCGGCGCTTGCTGCTGTCTTCGTGATGACGCTGTCTGTTTTGAGTGCGACGCGGCGTAGCATCCTGACAGTGAAAAGTGAGAGGTCGAGGGAAACGAGCCGAATTCGGAAGCAGGATCCTCTATTCCGTTTTCTGGCTTCGTGACTGATTGACAGTTTGCAACACCGCCAAGGAACGTGTGGTTGCTTGGTGACGACCTTTGCTGCATCCTGGGTGCTGCGGGTCGTGGCGCCGCTTCTTGCTGGCTGGCCTCTTGTTCTTCCTCGAGCTCGCGCATTTGCTCGGAGGAAGTTGGGAAGAAGTCATCCACGTTTGTCAGGATGGCCTGTGTGGCCATTGGCGGTTCCTGTCGTGTCTGCCGTGGCGATGGCAAGGCCGGGAGCCCGCGCTGCGACGGAGACGTCCGCGTTCTCTCTCTGGGAGATGTTGATGAAATATTGGGCCACGCCTTGTGCGATGCCACATCCGCGCGCGCATTGCCTGTTGCTTGCCCGGGTGATGGCAAAGGTCTCACTGCCACTGGCTTAGCGGGTGTCTTACCCCCGCTGAGAAGCTCGTCCAGTTCTTCCAGCATGTCTGTGTTGATGTCTTCATCGAGGAGATCCTGGGATAGCGCCAAGATGCCGGCTTCCTTTATGGCCTGCTCTTTTGACTGTTTTTCCTCGCCCGCCAGCTGTATCTGAGGGAGCTCACCCGCCTCGAAAACGGGAATCAAATCTAAAGCTGCGTCAAAGGTGGCTTCGTCGATGGGCTCCTCGAAGCTGAGATCGACATCGTAGTCGTATAAAGATACCTCGGCAGGGGCTTCGCTCTTTTTATCATCCGTCTCGTTATGTCCTATGATTTGTTTCTCTTTTGCGTCTGTATTGTGTTCGTATGCATTGTCGTCCGGATTCGCTCGTGGCTGTTCATCGGTTTTTACGCTTGCCAGCGTTTCGTCATCGACATCTTCGTCAGCTTCCGTGATTGAGCCTAAACCATGCGTTTCAGGCTCCGGCATCGTCGTATCGGCATCGACTTGTTTCTCGAGCTCGGCCGTCTGCGGCGTAGTCACCTCCAACCCCTCCGCATCCCTCTTCTTGGCCGAGCCGTTCCCTCTCACAAACCTCGCAATCGTATCCTGGCTCGGACGCACATTCACCAGCGGCATGCCGTTGCGACGCTTCTCCTCGCGCTGCTGCGTCTCCTTCTCCTTCTTCTTCTCCCTGGCCGCGCGTGCCTTTGCCGCGGCCCTCTCCTTGTCCATCTCCTTTCTGATGCGCTCCTGCTCTGCACGCTCCCACTTGGCACGCTCGGCACGCGTCATGGTCGGGGTCTTGGTGGCGGCCTTGTACGCCTTGCGCACTTGCTTGGACGTCATGGGGCGCGGCGGGGTGTCCACGCCGGCATTGAAGCGCGGCACCGGCGGGAGGACGGTGAATGTGTTTTGCCGCGCCATTTCGGAAACGTATTCGCGTTTTCTTGTTACGTAGGGGATGCTTGCGCGCACATGGTTCGTTGTCCGTCGTTGTCTGTGGCCGTTGTTGCTTGATCCAACGTGAGGCTATTTAGTTCCCTGACGCGTTACTGGCACGGAGTCACGTGCGGGCTTCCTAATGACGCAATTGGTTGTTCTTTACCGTGCCAACTGGCGGTAAAAATTCATCGATATTTTTTTATTTAATGCTAGGATCATGCTTCTTCCTTTCGCCTTCCTTATCGTTTTTCTAAGCTACTTGAGTTCCTCAATTGCCGAATTCTTGACCGGGTACCCAGACTGGCTTCCGCAACTTCCGTCGGTTAATGCAAGACATTCTTGGTCGGCCACAACCAATGCTAACTACCGTTTTCCCCGGCTTGCTTGGGTGGTATTCTATGCAATCGGATGCAATCGGTCAGCGCGCTGAGTGAGCGGCATGATATCCCCGATCGCTCGCTAGCCATTCATTGGTCAAGAGCACAACCATGATAACGTAATTTCGACCTCGGACAGAAGACCGCCGCCTGAAAGTAACTGGTGGCGTTGCGGGGATGAGGATCCGACTGCAGCCCAAGGGGCGATGTCGGCTGTCAATGCAGCGAGTATCCTTCCGGTGTCCCCAGTCAGCCAGCCACTCGGGTCGCTGCTATAGGAGCTGACGGTATGATATGTCGGCCTCGAGGTGTGGAGAGCTGTATAGTAGCTCTCCTCGTCCGGGCATAGTAGCTACCGACTAGGTATTTAGTGTTGTATAGCGGCCAGCTCTGGATGGATGCATTTTGGCTGCTGCGGGGAGCAACTGGAAATCCACAGGGAAAGATGGCTTGCCCGCGGGTCACGCCTGCTTCCCTTTTTGCCGGTAGTACAGGTTTCCGCAGTACGAATTCTGTTCTTTTGAAACTCAACTCAGTCTCGCAAGTTTCCTGCGCATACACGGCACAGATCTATCGTCAGCATCTCAAGTGAACAGGTACGGCGACGAAGTGGTCTCGTGGGCATTCAGCAAACAAGCTAATCGCCTCTCCCAAAGCCCGACAGCCCAGACTGCTCAGACAGCCCAGACAGCCCCTCAGCGTATGAGTTGAGCACCGGAAGAGTGCAGCATCATGTCTGAAAACCAGGCCCCCGTCCCCGGCCGGGACCCAAAGTCCTCCCAGGACTTTATACAGTTCAACTGCCTGCCAGCTGGAGGCGCGCTCAACCGCTGGTCTGCCGCCATCACGCGCGAGCATGACTTTCCTGGCGCGCAGGCCATGTTGTACGGCGCTGGAGTGCCTGACGAAAAGACGATGAAGAATGCGCCGCAGGTGGGAATCGCGACGGTTTGGTGGCAGGGCAATCCGTGCAAGTGAGTATGCCCGACGCTGAAGGCCGGGAAAGGAGCTCACTCATGTGCTAACCATGTCACTAGTACACACTGTATGTTGCCGGCATGATTACTGGCGGAATCATGGATGCTAAAATTGCACAGTACTCGACTTTGGCCAGATTGTGAAACGCGCAGTCGAAAAGGAAGGCATGCTGGGTTGGCAGTTCAACACCATTGGCGTGTCTGACGCCATCACCATGGGCGGAGATGGTAGGCATTGACTGACTGCACCGCATCATTCATTCTTGTCGGAAGGAAACTAACAGAACTATCAAAAAAACAAGGCATGCGCTTCTCTCTCCAGTCGCGTGAAATTATTGCCGACTCTATTGAATCCGTGACTTGCGCGCAGCACCACGACGCCAACATCTCCATCCCCGGCTGCGACAAGAACATGCCCGGCGTCATCATGGCTGCCGCGCGCCACAACAGGCCCTTCATTATGATCTACGGTGGCACCATCCGTAAAGGCCACTCGGGGCTTCTTGAGAAGGAGGTCAACATCTCCACGTGCTACGAGGCTGCAGGAGCCTACACCTACGGAAGACTACACGCGAAGACGGATCCCGGCAAGCCCGGCCGCGAGAGCAGCGACGTTCTGACGGACCTGGAGCGCCACGCCTGTCCCGGCGCCGGTGCGTGCGGCGGAATGTACACGGCCAACACCATGGCCACGGCCATCGAAGCCATGGGCCTCACCCTGCCTGGGTCCTCGTCCTTCCCGGCGCTGTCCCCGGAAAAGTCGCGCGAGTGCGAGCGCGCCGCCCAGGTCATCAAGACGACCATGGAAAAGGACATCCGTCCGCGCGACCTCATGAGCCGCGCCGCCTTCGAGAATGCCCTCGTCCTCACCATGATCCTCGGCGGCTCCACCAACGGCGTCCTGCACTTCCTCGCCATGGCCAACACGGCCGGCGTGCCCCTCACCCTCGACGATGTGCAGCGCGCGAGTGACCGCACTCCGTACCTCGCGGACCTCGCGCCCAGCGGCAGGTACATGATGGAGGACCTTTACCAGGTCGGCGGCACGCCGTCGGTGCTCAAGATGCTCATCGCAGGCGGGCTCATCGATGGCTCAATCATGACCGTCACCGGCCAGACGCTCGCCGACAACGTTGCCGACTGGCCGTCGCTCGACCCCGGGCAGCGCATTATCCGCCCTCTGAACGACCCGATCAAGGCCAGCGGCCACATCCGCGTGCTCCGGGGCAACTTCGCGCCCGGCGGCGCCGTCGCCAAGATCACTGGCAAGGAGGGGCTGCGCTTTACCGGTGCGGCGCGCGTCTTCGACTGCGAGCGGGACCTCAACGCCGCGCTGAGCCGCGGCGAGATCCGCCGCGACGACGGCAACCTGGTCGTCATCGTCCGCTACGAGGGGCCCAAGGGCGGGCCCGGCATGCCGGAGCAGCTGCGTGCGTCGGCAGCCATTATGGGCGCTGGCCTGACCAACGTGGCGCTCGTCACCGACGGCCGCTACAGCGGTGCCTCGCACGGCTTCATCGTCGGCCACGTCGTCCCCGAGGCGGCGGTCGGCGGGCCCATCGCGCTGGTCAAGGACGGCGATCGGGTGACCATCGACGCCGAGACCAACCACATCGACGTGGCTGTCTCAGACGAGGAGATGGAGGCGAGGAGGGCAAGGTGGACGCCGCCGGAGCCGAGGGTCAAGCGCGGCGCGCTGGCCAAGTACGCGCGCCTGGTGGGCGATGCGAGCCACGGTGCGGTCACGGATGGATGGTAATTTATACATGGATGGCAATTCAGACCTGGATCATAATTCGCAGCTGTTGGTATTCCACGGATGGATGTAATAAGCTCGGTACACAAATCGGACAGACAAAACGGTTCGGGGCTAGCTAACGATCACGATTCAAATTCAAAGCTATTATTTCTTCGCTATTTGTATTGTCGGCATTCCAAAAAGCAGGTCGAAAACGAAATAGGCAGCACAGGGGATGCAAAAGTACAAATAATGATGATGTATGTATATACGAGAGAACCATCCATGCCGGACAGCACGCTCGGCGCAATCAGGGGCCCAGCGGCATGCCCTCCAGCTGTTCCAGCAGTGCGCGCCAGTTGCCGGCTAGCATCTCGGCGTACTTGACGCGCTCGCCCGCCCAGTCCTGGTTCCAGCGGCTGATGTGGTACTGTGTGAGCTGGAAGCTGATGAGCTCGTCGCGGATGCACTCCTTGACGAAGACGGAGCGGTTGTGCTGCTGCACGATGGATTCCTTATCCTGTATGAACAGTTAGCAGGTAAATAGGCAAACAGGCGCGGCAAGCATCGTGTATGTACCTTGATGATGTTGTCGGCGACTTTTTCAATCTCGCCGGGTTTGACCGTCCCCTCGGGTTTCCCACGCAAGGTCGCCAGCTTGGTCTCGTTGGTCTGGATCCGACGTTCCAGGTACGGGATGTTGTCCTTGTCCAGCCTGTCGCGACGCTCAAACAGCTCACGCACGCTGACCAGTGCATCGCGTTGACGTTTCAAGTCCTCGAGCACGCCTACGTCCCATCCCTTGCTCTCGTCCTCCAGCAACGACTGGCAGGTGCGCAGATGTCGGCTCATCGCGGTCAGGCCATCGTTGAGCAGTGGAACCTCGTTCGTATCGGTCGCGTATGTATCGGCAGAGGTTTCGGTGAGAGATGCGAGCGACATGGCGACGCGGGCATGGTCGGCGGCTACACCTTCGGTGCGCTTCACGAGGCGGTCCATAATGTTGCACACGTTAATGTACAGCTCGGCCGAGCGAACCACACCAGATCTCGTCTTGGTGAAAAGCTCCTCGAGCGTCGGCGGAAGGGAATCCTCGAGGCCGGGAGGCAGCGCTCTGTCGGTAAACTCGTCCTGAACAGAGATTGTCGATTGTTTGCGCCAGACTGCGAGCTCGGTAGGAACAGTCAGGAACATGACGACAAGCTGTTCCTGGCTCAGAATGGGATGCCTGACGAGAGCGTTGATGAATCGACTCAACCCCCTACGTCGCTTCTCGATGAATGCGCCGTCGTTGGAAAGGTGATTGCCGTTGACGGCAACTCTCTTCGGTGGTAGCAGAGGCAGGACACGGAAGGGATAGCGCTTGTGGAGGCAATCGAGCAGCCAGACAAAGTCGCTGTACCTGCGAATGACCTTGCTGCCTCGCCGCTGGCTGGTGACCTCGTAGTTGTGGTGCTGGAACATAAAGACGCCCTCTTTGCCCGGCATCAGCGTGACGATGACATTCTCTTCGACGCTGCTTCCGGTGCGACCGGCCGCGCTGTGACTGGGGTTCAGTGATGGCGGCACCGGCCCCGGCGCGTCTGGCGTTCGCACCGCACCGTCACCGCCAAACGGGTTGGATGTGCTGGGTCCCGCTGCTGGTGTCTGCGGCGCGTAAAAGCCTGCGCCCCAGCCATCCGGGCCGGCGATACCACTGTTCGGCCGGGGGCCTGAACTTGTATTGTGACGAGTCCGGGCTGAGTAGGTTTCCGAGGGGGTATGGGGTGCCGGCGCAGCCGTGGGTGAAGTGCCGAAAGCCGTCTGGCCGTTGGACACAGCACCGCCGATGCCATTTTGCTTGGTGTGAGCATGGCCCTTGTGCATGTCGGGGGTGTTCCAGGGATCGTCTTCGGGGTCGTCCATGGCTGGTCGGAGGATTCGATGCTGCTCGGGAATCTCGGGAGCCGCGTCGATTGCTGCGGCGGGAACGGGCGTCTGGGGAGGTTTTGCGGCGAGCTCAGTGATGGGTGGTATGACGGGTTCGGCGGTCAGGCCCGCGAGCTTCGGCCGGGGCAGGTCTGGCGAAATTGGACAGTATGATTAGCCTACGTGGTCCACAAGGCGGGCTGGGGGGAGGGAGTATTGCCAGGGTACAGATAGTCGAACGGACTGAGACAAAACACGCAATTGCTGAGAGATGTAAAGGTAGACCAGGTCAAGACTCAAAGGGCATGGAGATTAAGAAGCTCAAACGAGGCGAAAAAAAACTTACTGGAACGGCGCTCGTCGACTCCGTCAAGGCTTATTATGTCGCCTTCCTGGGCCAGGCCCACAAGCCCGAGCAAGACGTTGAACTCGGCGCGACCAAGAGTCAAGTCCGAAGCATTGCCGCCTGCTGCCAGCAAAGACATTATGGTTGCTTGCGCGTCCGCATCAATGCGTGCCGTGGCGAAGATGCTGGCGATGCCGCCAGACGTGACTCTGCCAGAAGCGTCGCCATCCTGGCGCACCACGGTGTCGAACGTCTCAATGTAGATGTCAGGCACGTCGGATGCCGGTAGCAGCCTGCGAATCAGTTCGGCTCGGCTCTGGTGCTTGCGCGGCGTAGGCATATCCCATGGCGAGTCGGCAGCACTGCCATTGCCTTGTTCGCCATGGTGCTCGGCATCGTTGAACAAGCCGCCACCGCCAGCGGGCGGGTGGGTGTCGTCATCGAACAGACCGGCTCCTCCCCGGCCGCGCTGTCGATTCGGCGTCGAGAGAGCATCGCCCTCGGTGGGCGACGTTCCAAATAGGGACATTTTAGTAAGTGGTGGAGGGGAGGGAAGCACCTTTTGTCAAATAAAGGCTCGTCGAGGAACTGAAGGGCACCGTCGTATCGCGGGACTTGGAGGGCGACCGGGTAGCACTTCCGTTGGCTGGTGTGATTGCAAGGGCGGTGACTATTCTGCCGGTGAGCCGCATGTACAAGAACAGGTGTGCAACGAGAGAGATCCAACTCCCAAGCGGCAGCAAGAGGCGTCAAAGTGATGCCAGGGAAGCTTGGAGTTGATGATGTCGCATCTGCTGCTTGCGCTGCCAGAGCCGGCTGGGCCTCACACGCGCAAGCCACCGAGAGCGGGGCGCGAGGCTGGGGCTGAGGCTGTGTGGCTGGTTGTAAGGAGAGTTCATGGTTTCCAAAAGGTACAAGGATTCCAGATGCTGCATCGCGTTTTACATCTTGAAACAAGATGGCTAGGTCCTTATCAACGGAACCCTACCCTCAGTGGCAGGCAGGCGCCCGTGGTCTGATCGCCAAAGCCAACTCGCCAGGTGCAACGCGGCCGCGCATTTGGCCAAATCTTACCAGCACAAGTCCCGCATCGACAATTTGAAGCCGGAAAGTCAAACTGCCAGTATGCGCCCCGAGAACGTTTTACGACCGCCCTCCAAAGATGCCGCAGCAGACCAGACACGCGTCATTCTATTCCCGTGGCTTCGAGGCTGCGCCGCTGGCCACTTTACCCCCCATCTTACCCCAGGCTTGAACGTCACCGGGTCTGCGTTGGCGGGTTTTCAGCTTACCATTTTCGCGGCCACCAAACGAGCATGTCGGCGTTGCCCTTTGCTAAACGAATGCCTCGCAGCCTCTAGCCCTTCATGAACTGGTCCGAGAATTCGACAGGCCGAGTAGGCTTGGTGACGAAAAGACTTGCCCTTTTAATGGGCCGCTTCTACTACGTTAGCTGATGCCATTCACTCCTCTCCACCATCGACGAAACAAAGCGAATACTGGTCTACTCCTCTGCACATTATCCTGCACAAAGGCAAACCCGGCTCCGAGATACCGCCGTCCACGCTCCTCTCAAGCCCGTGCTCGGCTTCTTCAACTTGGCTGACGTTTCCCCAAAGGGGGGGCACCTGATCAGAGCTAACATGATGCGACACTGCTACCTTCCCTTTGAGGTGTGCTGTTCGCGGCCATGCGGGGAGCCGCACGCCGGCCCTACCACCTCACCGCTGGCAGATGATCAAAGCCGCCTACCTGCGCTCGGCGTCACGATTGTTTGCTCGACGTCTTTCAACAGCAAACCTGTCTCATAATCTGCTAAAATCATGCGCTGTCAAACGGGCTAGATTCACCCGTAGCATTCATTCCAAAGGGCCGAGTCATTCCTGCAGCTTGCAGGAACTATAAAGAGCCCTCTTCGCAACCATGGCTTCAAGACCCCGTCTCGGCTTGGCCAGCTATACTCGTCTACTTTATTCCTGGTTTCGCACATGATTTTATCATGCCTGGCGCTTCGAAGCTAGCTTTCTTTGGCGTTGCTGCCAGTGTTGGGTCGCTCGTTCATGCTGGTCCCTGCGACATCTACGCAACAGGCGGTACTCCCTGTGTCGCCGCGCACAGCACTACCCGCGCCTTGTACGACCACTACTCTGGCTCGCTGTATCAGATTAAGCGCGGGTCGGACAGTGCGAGAAGAGATGTCCGCCCATTGACTGCAGGCGGCGTGGCCGATGGTCCCAGCCAGGATGAGTTCTGCGCGGGCACCACTTGTCTCATCACTACCATTTACGACCAGTCTGGCCACAACAATGACCTGACCCAGGCCCCGCCTGGCGGTGCCGCCCGTGGACCGGAAGCCGATGGCTTCGACTACCTTTCAAGCGCCATCGGCGCGCCGGTTACCCTCAATGGCCACAAGGCGTACGGCGTCTTCATCTCTCCCTTCACAGGATATCGTAACGACGAACCGAACGGGACGGCTACTGGCGACGCGCCCGAGGGCATGTACGCCGTTTTCGACGGAACTCACTACAACACGGGCTGTTGTTTCGACTACGGAAATGCTGAGCGTGACAACACGGACCCCGGCAACGGCGCCATGGAGGCCATCTACTTCGGAACGGGAGATGGCTCAGGTCGTGGTACCGGCTCTGGCAGCGGGCCCTGGATCATGGCCGATCTCGAGAACGGCCTGTTTTCTGGCAAGGACCACGTGCACAATGAAGCGGACCCGACCATCACCTCGCGCTTTGTCACGGCCATCGTGAAAGGAGAGCCTAACCACTGGGCGATTCGTGGAGGTGACGGTGCAAAGGGGCCCCTGTCCACCTTCTACGACGGCGAACGGCCAGACGGTGGCTACTCGCCCATGGTTAAGCAAGGCGCCATCCTACTCGGCGTCGGAGGTGACAATAGCAACCGTGCCCAGGGGACATTTTACGAAGGTGTCATGACCACCGGATATCCGAGTGATGATACGGAGAACAAGGTGCAAGCCAACATCGTGGCGGCCAAGTATGCGGCTCCAGCAACTCTCAACAGCGGCCCCGAGCTCCACGTGGGATCGTCAGTCTCCCTTCGCGTAACCACTGCGTGCTGCTCCGATCGCTACATCGTGCACGACGGCGGCAAAGTCGACACGGAAGTGGTCAACTCGTCGAGCGACGGCGGGCTCAAGCAGCGCGCGAGCTGGCGGGTTCGCGCCGGCCTGGGCAACAGTGGCTGCTACTCGTTCGAGTCCGTCGTCTCTCCCGGACGCTTTATCCGTCATTCCAACTATGAGCTCAGAGTCGACCAAAATGACAACTCAAAGATATTCAACGAGGACGCGACCTTTTGCTCCCAATCCGGCCTCAACGGGCAGGGTAACTCGATTCGCTCGTGGAGCTATCCCACTCGCTACTGGCGGCACTTCAATTCGCTCCTCTATATTGCGAGCAATGGCGGACCGCACGACTTTGACAGCGCCAACGTGTTCAACGACGACGTGAGCTACATTGTTAGCGCCGGGTTTGCCTGAGATTGCAGAGAACAGATGATTCAGGGGTAGATTTACGGGTTGAGAAATAATTCAGTACATAGCTATAGAAAACACTGTCAAATGCATCTTGAATACAGACTGTGGCATCGTTCCATTTTTCAATGAATAATTAGTCAGGATCTGCAAGCGATACCATTAGCAGTATTCATCCCAGTCTCGAGTGTGCGGGCAAGTCAAAAAAAAAAGAGTTGCCTTCTCAGAAGACGGCCGGCGACAAATGAAGTCAGCCTCATTCTTTAACAAAACTGCTTAGCAACAAAGCTACCATGCACGGCCTCCACTTCCATAACTGTTCACGGCACATAGATAGTCACGTGCGAGGAAGCCACTACAAACAAGCGGGATCGTAGCGAGGAACCACTGGATGAGGACCTTTTCCTCCTCCAGTGATCAATAGAGCCATAATCGGGACATCCCACGAGCTATATCGCAGCTACCCTTTCACACTGTCTCCCTCCACCTTCTTCGTGCTAGCCTCGTTGTTCGACACTAACCCAGACTCGCTGTTAAGGCCCCGGAATTGAAACGAGAAGAACGCCATCACCGTCAAGGGCGCTGCAACCACCCAGTACACCCAGAACATGTGGGAGACGGTCCAGAGGTCGCGCTCCGGGCTGAAGTTGAAGAAGGACATGCTGAAGATGGCCGAGACGAAGGTGGCCGGCAGGAACAGGAGGGTGAGGCGGGCGATGGTCTTCATGACGCCGCTGTCGTTCTTGACGACCGTGTTGAAGGAGAGCTGGATCTCGTTGTGCAGCCGGTCCTTGGTGGCCAGCGCCCGGTTCTGCAGCCCGAGCACAATCTGCCTCTGCAGTAGGAAGTGATCCTGCACGCGCTTCCGGGTGCTCTTCGTCAGGGTCGACTGCCCGTCTTCGTCCGCGTATTGCCCGTGCGCGGCGCAAATCCGCTCGACAGTGCTTAGGGTGGTTGCGGTGGTCTCAGTGATATGAATAGCGTGCCGTGCGAGGTCGTGCAGCTTGCGGTAGCTGCGGTCGATGTTGTCGGTGTCCACCTTGATGCTCTCGATCTTACGGACGACAGTGCGCAGGCCCCAGATGGACTTGTCGAAGAGAGAGGTGACGTCGCTGAGGATCCGGTAGTACACCCAGAAGAGGTCGTCAGCCATCTCTTGGTCCTGCGGCCCGTCCATGAGGCAACGGAGAAGCAGCTCTTTGGTAGGGTCTACGGCGTCAAAGACCAGCATGATCTGGCTCTTCGCCGATGGAGCATACGTCATGATGTTAAACTTGAGCCACTTGTATTCGTCGTTCTCCTCCACGAACTTGATCAGGAAGCGTGCCCAGGTCACTGTCCGCAGTCAGCCTATGTTCGCCTTGCAGCGTGTACGAGACTTACTAATGCCCGCAGAGGCGATGTCTTGGGAGCCGAAATATCCATTGGATCTTCTACAGTAAAGCTCAAACCAAAATTTAGGAATGGAGAACTGTTTCTCCAGAGTGCTTCGACAGGTTTCACATTTGGAGACCTCGTTTGCGTTCATAAATCTGCGCATCCGTCAGCCCGGCCAAGTCGTTAGTGCCATTCGTCGACTCACATGAGGGCAAAGCATTCCTGCCGCTGGTCTAGATCCAGCAAAGACAATTGCTGTTCAAATTTCTGTGGCTTCCCGTCTGTTGGGTCTCTATTGTCAGCGCGAAGGACGCGGATGGACGGACGGACAGAGTAACGACTCACCCTGGCCCTGGAGCCAGATCTCTAGCGGCTTAGCATCCGCACAACAATTTTCGTGAACGTACATCGCACAGTGCTTGTTCTCGGCGAATGGACTCTCGATAGTTTTCCGGTGTTGGATCTCACGCATTGGAATGTTCATGTTCAGTATTTGGACGAGGCGCCCACGGGGAGAGGGGAGGCCATCGAAAGGCAGGTAGGCGACCGAGCTGAGCTGCAGCTCGCTGCAGGATGGCGGATAAGACGATATCAGGCAAGCAATCATACAGTCGGGGCACTAAAGAGATAGATAAGTTTGAGACACGGGTTGTTAACAAAGATGAGCCTGCTCCTTTCTATTCGCTGCGTGCAATTACGCGCCTTGGTATATTTATCACCTTGCATTTCACACCGCCGCCAGGCAAATATGTAGGTGATAAATGAATAAACTGTAGCAAGTACATTTCGATAGGAGTATCCGGGGACTCATCCAAGTTGTGAAATATTTTATTTGGATTTCTTTTAAGTGTCCCGGGCGCAACGTCTGTCAGGCAATCCAACGGAGTCATGCAGGGTCGCGAAGTTGTCCACAAGGCGTCCACGGTTGTCTGCGCCTGTCTCTACACGCCGGCCTTTTCCTTGGCTAATAAAAGCAGAGCACTATATGCCTAGTTGATACATTAGGCATAAATTATGAACAAGGCTGTCAAGCGGCTACAAGTCAAGTCAAGTCTATTCTGTGAGCCTGCGATCCCTTGCACGCCAGCCTACGGCCGCCGAGGCTGCCGATCGGGAGCGGAAAGATTCACGCCTAAATATTTGTTGGGTCAGCTTATTTACATGACGTTTAATCCCCCATCTTGTATCACTTTACAAAAGTCCAGCTGCTGTGTTGGACTTGACAAGTGCAATCTGTTGATGTATTGACTGTGTAAGTGCTAGACCGTCCTTGTCCCGTGCCAGACATGGCATAGCAACCCAACAGCACCCACCCCTCCGCTGTCCTCCCCGTTATAACCTTTCGTAGCTGACAATTGCCCGAATACAGCAGTATGTTCGCTTACTGGTTGGGCCAGCAGCCGCGCCACGAGCCGGTGACGACCTCGATGGCGTTGTTGATCTGCCAGGCCAGGCCCGCGGTGGTCGAGAAGTCGGCCTGCCACCAGCCGTCGTCGTCCGTCTTCCAGCACTGCCAGTTGTGCACGGTGAGGCCCTTGCCGCGGATGTTGTCGAGGAAGCACTGGCCCCAGCGGTTCTCGCAGTAGCCCTTGAACCTGAACGAGTAGCGACGGAGGCCGCCGTCGCCCCAGACGCCGTTGCACTTCCAGTCGTCGGCGAGCACGACGGAGGAGGAGGTGGCGGCCATGAGCGCCGCGACCGGGACGATGGAGAACTTCATGTTGAAGATGGGTATTGAAAGATTGTTGGTTGTATCAAGGAGGTATGAGTGAATAGAAGTTGTGATTGTTGATGAGGATGAAGAAAAAGAATCGTGGTTGAACAGGTGGCGAGGAGCCCTTTATATAGTTAGAGGCGGTCGTCAGCTGCTCAATCTCGGGTACTGAGCATTGGCAGCCAGGCTCACCTACGCTTTTGCTGAACGAGCCTCACGATATAATCCATTCTCCAAAGAGTCGTTGCCATGCCTTGATCAAGGTTCAACCAAGTCATAGCTCTCGGTACAAACTGAGCAGACTTCTGTCACCGGCTGCCGATCAACCTGTCTGTGTTCACAAACCCGGAGCGGCACTTACTAGATCGGGGCGGCTCCGACCAGGGGTATCGCCGCTACAAAAAAGGTTCACTCGTTCATTTCTGAAGATTTTCGACGATCTGTGGAGTGGTCCCTGGGATCATGACTTGTAATATCAGCAAGGCTCGCCGACATCTAGCGCTACCAAGAGCCCAAGACGAGGCTCGCATTTCTGTCAGCACTGGCTGAGACAACAACGTTGCAAGCTGAGGAGAGCAGGCTGCACGTTTCTGTCTCTTATCGTTTAATTTGCCGACTGCGGAACAACTCTTTGGAAGGATAATGTAGATCGACTTTCCTGTCTCAAGAGGACCGCGCGGCCCATCGGAATTGGCTCCCGGCTTATACATTCACTCGTTGCTGGCACCTGCAGGGGTTCGCCATCGTGATTGATGCAGCGCAAGGAAAGCCGCAAAGAACTATCAGCAAACTAACTTTAACCAGAAACAAGATTCTCAGCATATTTACAGACTTGATACTCAAGTGCACTACTGAGCATTCGTGCATGCAACAGAGCACATGCAGGAGAAATAACCGGTTGACCTGCAGATTACCCTAGAGGCTTGTGTAGCCCACCATGGCTCTCCCGCCTTGCATCCAGACCAGAGCCCTCACCTTCACCCCCACGACGTTCAAAGATGGCTGGTGCTAACAGTTTCCCACCGCGCAGCAACATGTCGTCAAAGGGCCGTCTCTTCATCCCACGTGTAATATAGCGGCAACAATGGCAAGCCTTAACTAGTAAACGCCAACACATGCGTAGGCGTTTGCCCACAGTCCGGTGCACTGCTCTCCAATCAGCGGGTTCCACGTCGCAAAGTCGTGCTGCGAAATGTGGTTGTACGAGGTGATTTGGTCACAAGTGTTGCCCTCGTAAATGAAGTGAAACTTGTTACAATTCTTGACCATGTTTCCCTGCGTGGGCTGCGGCGTCTGGATACCGTTGGAAGGGACCGTTGAGGTTGGCGTCGGGTCTTGGCCCACGACCCCAACGCAGGCATAGGCATCAGCCCACATACCCGAGCAGTCGGCGCCAATCCTGGGATTCCAACGGGCGAATTGCTCCTGGCTAATGTGTTCGTAGGAGGTGATTTGGCCGCACGTATTGCCCTTGTAGATGTAGTGAAACTTGTTGCAGTTCTTGACCATGTCCGGCTGCGTCGGCTGCGGCGTCTGCACGCCGTTGGATGGGGTGGTGCTGGTCGGGGTGGGAGTGGGAGTCGAGTCCTGAATGACTCCCACACACGCATAGGCGTCCTCTACGAGGCCGGTACAGTCCATGCCGATCTTGGGGTTCCATCGGGCAAACTGCTCCTGGGTGATGGAGTGGTAGGACGTGATTTGGCCGCACGTGTTGCCCTTGTAGATGTAGTGGAAGCTGTTGCAGTTGCCGACCATGTCCGGCTGCGTTGGCTGCGGCGTCTGCACACCGTTACCGGTGCTTGTAGTCGTGGACGGCGGCGTCGGCGTCGTGGTGGTGATGGGAGGCGGCGTGCTGGTGGGCGAGGTGGCGGCCGCGCTGCCATCCAAGCAGTACGACTGGCCTTTGTTAAAGTTGCCGCAGCTGCTGGTAATGCTCGGGTTCTGACAAGCCTGTTAGCCGTCGAACAAGTATCCAACGGAGATGCAGTCATGCAAAGAAGTTAGAAAATAGGAGGAATACCCATTTCAGGAACGAGGCCCTGTTGGTCGACGTCTGAAAGAGGACGGATTCGCAGTCAACGGTGCCGTCGTTGTTGTACCATACGGTGCACGGGCTGACCGTCTTGGGATTCGAGGGCATGGTCGGCTTGCCCGAGATGTTCTCCCAGATGAGATCCTGGTTCGCGATGCGGGCATCACCGGCGTGCGCCAGGAGCGGCAGGAGAGCCAGGATGGCTGCGGCGGCACGAGCTTGCATCATGTTTCCCTTCTTCTTTCCCTTCGTCCTCACCGCTTGCTTCATTCATTGCAGCGAAGCGAGGAACAATAACCGCGGCACATCCTTTTATTTATATACATGGCAGCCCTCGGCCGGAAAAGACAAGAGCCTGCTCCGGCTCCGACAGACATGAAAGAATGTTTTTCCGCCATTAGAGAGCCGTAATTAACTCGGCCCCGGCCCAATCGCGTGAGTGGCTGTTGGAGGTATGTATGTATGTATGTATGTATGTATGTATGTATGTATGCAATTGGGCCCTCAACGCCAAAGTCCAACATCAAATAGTGTCGACGAGGCAAATTGGCCTTGATTAAAGAATCTCCACCAGTGCTTTCATTGAGTAATTAATCGTGGTCAACCGAATGTTACACATCTCCCTATATCGCCTGTATTGCTTATATTGCTTATATTGCTTTTATTGCTTATATTGCATATATTGCTTATATTGCATCTATTGCCTGCCTATCAATGCCCACCACGGAGGCTTTTTGCCTGCCTTTTTGTCTAGCTGCTGCCCGCCTAGCCGCTGTCATGACCGTGGTCGCGAATCGACATCACCAACCTACCCGTATCTAGTCTCTGCAAGCTCGTGTTTCATTTCTGCTAAACCAATAATCAACAAACAATCGGGCGAGCCTGTCGTCTGTCACCAATCATGGCTAAAAGCTCACTGACAACAACCTTTCATCTTTTCAGCCGTCTCCCTCCAGAAATACGAGACCACATCTGGTTTTTTTGCCTACCACGTCGCGTCGTGCCCCTTGACGACCTCCTTTGGCTCGTCGATGAGCATTCTACGTACAGAAGTGAGCAGCAGTGCTGGGTCGACCATCGCCAGGTGCATTACCGGGCGCAAGCGCCACCGCTCATTGCGTCCGTCTGTCGCGAAGCTCGCCGCGTGGTGTTTCGCTGGGGCGGCCTCGAGGACATGGAGACTAGTATTTCCCTCAGGCTTGTATGGATTCAGCGGAAGCTCGATACGCTCCTGTTTGGGTGGACGGAGAATGATTCGGCCGCGGCAGGTCACGACCAAGACATGATGGAGCACTTTCTCTACAATCAGAGGTTGGATCAACCGGGCGCACCAGTCTGTTTGATCGCGGAGCAGTTTTTGACCTTTTACTCGAGTCCGTCGGCACCCGAGAGCGACTACATGCCATTTATCCGAACAGACGAATCGAACTCGATTGCGTATTTGCTTCACAACGGTTGGAAGGAAGATGAGCCAGACGCAGAAGAGGCAGATTTGAGCGACCCTATGGACGTCGATGTCGTCATGGAGACGGTCTACATTCACGCCACAAGAGCAGACATACTTGCGTCGCAGCTCTTTGGCCGCATTGCGGATGAGCCTTCTCAGTTGGTGGACTACGACGACGCGGCCACCCTGGCTAAGTTTCGCGCACTGTTCAACAAGAACCCAAACAACCAAAGACGAGTGGCCCTGACAGAAAAATTTGATGCCATCGAATCACACGAGTTTCCAGCGCAAGTGGCAACGTGGCTTATCAAGGTAGCCTGGAAGCTCCTAGCAATCAAGTGGCTGCACGAGAAGCGGCATAATCCCCAGAGCAGCATTTACAGAGATCCGATGCAGGTCTTTGACGGGCCTGTCTCAGTAGGGGAAAGCTTTTGGATGAAAGTCGAACGAGGAGGAACCTTCAAAGAGCAGCATCCTTGGGTCGTTGAAGAGACGCAGAGGCTGCCCAGGTTGAGGCCCAAGATTTGGTTCGTGTATTGTACAAAAGACTGTAAAGTAAAGGCAAAGCTTATTGAACCGTAATATAGATGACGTATTATATGCTTTCTCAATGGATTGTTGGATGGCTGTCCATTATACACTGTCCGTAGGTACCCAAAAATATGTACACAGCTTAATCATCACCCATAAATCAACAACCAAGGCTTCAGCGTCAACTGTTCTAGAAGAGTAAAAAAGAAAACGGTAGATAAAAAGTAGAGCATCCGTCATCTCATCGCAGTCTAGCCAGAATTGCAAAAAGGGACAGCTTGGTCCGCCTTTTCCTGCATCTCCCTGCTCCGTCGAATCTCTTGTTCACGGCTTATCTATTGCAGCTGACCAGGTTCTGTGTCTCCTCGATGGCGTCCAGGTGACTCTTTCCTCCTTTTTCTCCCCCTTTACTTCCTTTACTGTTGTAATTTGTGACGTAGTTGTTTACAAAGTCTTCCACGTCTTTGGCATCCAGGCCCTCTATCTCCTTGGCCTTGTTCAGGGTTCCCGGCAAGTCGAGTTGTTGGTAGGAAGCGGCCGGTGGATGGGAGATGGGGTCTCCCAGCTCCGGCTTAAGAGGCTTTCTGAACTTTTCTTCGAAGTCCATGGGGAAGTTTTTGACGAGGTGGTTGGCCTGATTTTTGCGGCGCAAATCAGCGGCGGCCTGCCAGTAGTCGAGCAGCAGGCTGTATGAGCCTCCGGCCGGGCTCTTGCCCTTGGCGAACAGCATCGCCTTGGAGAAGCTGATGCTGATCCTGACTCGCCTCGAGACGTCGCTGAATTGTTGGCTATTGTCCCAGTTGGGAAAGACGTGGTCGTTCAGGACGGCTCCCGTGTAGCCTATGTCGTGCAGAGCGCCAATGGCGCTCTTGATGTCGACAAGCGCCGCATCCGTTAGCTTAGACCAGTCGAGCTGCTTGTAGGCGGGCTTTCTCTTCTTGGGATTATAGGGCGACACGTATTGGATAAAGTCTTTAAACTCGCATGGGGCCGGGCAATTGGGCGCAATATGGTGACTCTGGATCCCGGCCTCTTCCTCGAATTTGCGACCGAGGTAGAGTGCAATGGTTTGAGCTGGTCCGGAGTCTTTGTTGCAGAAAGCCGCGGTGAAGAAAAGCCACGCAAAAACGCGACTCCAATGCATGTTGAGAATGGAGAGGCCAAAGAGAGACCAAAGAAACTGCAAGACTTGAAGGAAAAGAATGAAGACGAGAACGGCAAATGCCGTCAATGCTTTCTTTCACGTTGCTAGAAGAGACATGAACGACGAGAGAAGCCACCAAGGCAAGCGAGTCTGCTCCCACAATCTTTTGATCCTACGAGAAGAAGTTACTCAATTAGGAAATTGCTGAAACAGGTATGACCAGTTGCTTTGCCGCAAATCTAAACGAAAGTATGAGAATTCGCCCCCTTTTCTTCTCACGCAAGCCACAAGCAGTTCCAATAGTTGACTGTGCAGAAAGCGGTGCTTGCTTCTGGACATATGAAGCGCTACAGGACCAAAATGCATGATCCTGTTCAGCAAGAGATGAACCAAACCCGCAGGACAGGCTTGAATTTACCCTATTGTACGGACGTGTTCTTCTTTAGGCCGTCCCGAGCCGTCCGGAGCCGTCCGGCATATGTATATGGCTTTCTTTAATCAACACTCTTCTTTACCGAGTTACATTGTCGCGTTATCATGACACATATATTGCCGGCGTGACAAAAATGGCTCGGTGCATGAAGGAAATGCAGCACATGCGTAGGGAACTTTGCTGGTCAAGCATGTGGCTGGCATATGGACCGAGTCTCGGCCTGGAAAGCCCGCATAATACTTCAACAGTTCGAGCTTCCTTACCTGCATCTCACAAATTAAATAGTGCGGAGCTAATAGCAGAGGATCAATAGCTAAACTACTAACAGTTTATCTACATGGTGTATATCTCGATATTGTCAAAAACCCCCATAATCTGGTATGTCCGGACACCATTTCGGCCGCTGTGGTAGATCGTATCGTGAATCTGTATCTTGGGAACCAATAAATCGTCTACAAAGAAAGAAATTTGAGAGCCCTTTGCCTGCACTTTGATCCGATGCCTCTGTTTAGCATCGAATCCGGGTAGAGTCACCCGCTGCAGCTCATTCCAGCTATTATCCGAGCGGCCAACAACGGCGAAGCCGTCGCCGATGCCTGCATAGTAGCCGTAGTATCCATCCGCTCCAGCGTGAGGGCTCGAGGCGCGAAACATGAGACCCGCGTTCCCGCCACCGCTGCCGAGGCTCAAGTCGGACTCGTACGAAAAGTCAGAGAAGAGCTGGTCACTGATGAGCGCCTTGCACGCGTCGGAACCGTTGGCGATAGCTACAGCGTACTTGGCGTCAAACGACCCATCGTAAACGGTCCACTGATTGGTGTTCCTACTTGAAAAGTCATCGACAAAGCGCAGAGGCAGGATCTGCACATTGTCAAACTTGGCCGAGACGCCGTTGACGCGGAACCCGTCCATACCAGCGCGGAAGGCGTCATCCTGGACGCTCAGCTTGGGCACGCGCATGTCGTCGACGAAAAAGCTCAGCGCCGGACCGACGGCACGCACCTTGAGGCGGTGCACCTTGTCGGCCTGCCAGTTCGTTGTGCCCGTGCCGAGCCCGTGCCAGCTGCCGGCCATTTTGGTAATCATGACGCTGCCGCTGGTGCTGACCCCGGCGTAGTACCCGTCGTACGTGTCGGGGCCCTTGCCAGGATTGGAGATGCGGAAGAGGAAGCCAACGTCGCCGGATCCAGAGGGGAGAGTGAGGTCCGTCTCAAAGCTGAAGTCGGCATAGCTGCTGTGCAAAAGCACTTTGCCGCCGCCCGAGCTGGCCGCCGTGAGCGCGTTGGAGTCGACGATGTATGATCCGTCATACACGGTCCACTGTACCATGCCATTGGTAAAGTCGTCGTAGTAAGCAGCATCACTTTGGATAGCCGTCTGTGTGGGCGTGCCAGTTGGCGTGGTGGTGGTGAAGGTGGTCGTCGTCGTTGTGGACGTGGAAGGAGGAGGTTGCGACGACGGAACGTAGGCTTTGCCGGATGAGAGACATGCGAATGACACTTCCGGGAGTTTGATGGACTTTGGATCTGCCGTTGCGCTGTAGCCCCAAACCGTCGCTACCAAATATGTTCTCTCGGCGGCAGTTGCGAATGGGCCGGCATCGCCCGGGCTGTGATAGCCGGTGCCGATACGCCAGCTATCCTTCTGCTGGTTGGCGCTGGTGTGGAGCAAGCCCAAAGTCTTGTCCATGAGAACAGTCCTGTCAAAATCTGAAACCAAAGAGTCAGCTGCGTCTGTGCGTATGCATCGCGGGCAATCTTGAGATACCTAGCATATCTTGACGTGCAAATCCGAAAGAGTCTCGACAGCTGGCCGGAATGGGATCGTACAAGAGCTTTGAGCACATTGTCTCATTGCTGGCAGTGCCCCAGGACCTCGTTAAGCTGTCTTTCAAATCCGACAGACACTTGTCGGGGAGGCTGTCGCAGCCTTTGCCATTGTCCGCGGCTTTCTTGACCGACGGCGTTGTTGAGATGAAGATGTGGCGACAAATGTGCCACGAGTCGTGCATGGGCGCAGGGTAGCCGTTGACCATCAACGCCTCCGGGGTGCTAAAGGTCAAGGAGGTCAGGACGGTGCTACTGTGCTGCACAACAGATTCATTCATCATCATCTCCTGGGCCACCGCAAGATGCACGCCGTGGCCATCGCCCTCGAAAGGCTTGCCGGGGAAGGCTTGCATCCAGTCAAAGCCGTGTATATGGACGGAAGCAGTCGACACGGGCTTTGTAAATGCTTTGGAGACATTCGGGTAGTAGAGGTCAACAATGTTGGCCGAGTCCATGAAGAACTCGCCGCCCTTGAGAAACGCAAGGCTGCCGAATTGTGCCCCCATTTTTGGCCAAATGAGAATGCACAGCTCGGTTGAAGGGAAGGACAAGACAAGACAAGACAAGACAAAGTAAAAGTTTGTCGGATGGCTTTCTGTTCCGGCAAAGGCCGAGATTTCTGACAATGACGAGAAACCGAAGAAAACAGCAAGTGTCAAGTCACACCTGCCCAGTACTAAGCGTTCCGCGACGTTGGCCTCTGAGATTTTGTCACTTACATACCACTTACAGGATTATTGACCTCTAGTTCACCTCAAAATAGAAACTTGCTCATTCAGTTAGTTAGTGCACGGACCGGTCCGGGCAATATAGAGCTGCGACTACCATGCATTGCATGACGTGTTGCAGTTTCATTGAAAAAAAATATGCAGGCGTCTTCGATTGGGATATATCGCCGCTTGCGGTCTCGCTCAGCAAGCTTCGGCAAGTCAAAGAGAAGCCGCCGCAGATGCGGATAATATCCAATGCAGCTTTGTGAGGCCAGAAACTGCGTCGTTGTATGTAAATATCTCGCCCGCTTTTTCCCGCTCTTGGAGAATCTTGAACTCTTGTCATCAGAATTGGGCCCTCGTTCTATGCTCAGGCATGTACAACCAACTTTTACATTGGCCTGTTTGGGTCAGCCTCAGTCTTTCTCTCATCCGTCCCAGCTTCGCCGTGACAAACAGCTACAATGGCCAGTATGCCGATGACTGTCCCGAGCTGTGCAGTCGTGCCGGCTCCAGCGCCTCCAACTGGACACACATCCACAGAGTTAAGGAGCTTTCGTCGTGTAATCAGACGATCCTCTTTCGTCTCAATGTGCAGAGGCTCATTGATGATCCTCACACCGTCATCACAATCCAAGGGTGCACCGTCACGGGTGCGCAAGATGCCGGCTCAAATCTACCGACGCCTCAAGAAGCGCACTCTGATGGAGTTGACGTCGCAGAGTCGCCATCGTGCGACGCAAAGACGGAGAATATGTCGGCAGAACCAGGTCTTGGGGGGCAGTCAAATCATGCTGGAGTTGGAGCTGCTCCAAACTCCAACGACGTACAGCATGCAACCAATGAGCTGTCTACCTTTCTCCGTCAAGCCTCTACGTGTGGTGAATCTATTTTGTTTGCCAAGCACTTGACCGCGGTGGTGGGCATGTACTCTGGTGCGCAAGTTGTGCGGGACTCGGCGCTGCATCTGCTTGACATGTTTCACCGCGAGTATATCAATGGCCAGCCGGCATCACTGCAGGTGTGTAGCGAGGAAGATGCTGCCAAGACCTTTGGAGTGTATGCAGCCGGCTTTCCGGATATCTCTGTGCCACAGGATGCGGTGCGAGCGTGGGCAAATGGCCAGTGTATCAACGGCTCGAGCCCTGCAGCCAGCGTCGACATGGGAGTCCTGGTCGCTTCCATCAAAAACTCAAATATGACCTCTTTCAGCTCCAGCTCTACGAACTCTACCGTGAACGCTCGTCGTAGCCACACGCTCCTGGCAAGGGGCAATTGTCGCACTGAGCAGGTCAAGCAGGGAGATAGCTGTGCCTCCTTGGCTGATCGATGTGGTATCTCGGGCAACGACATCACAAAATACAACACGAGGTCCGACTTTTGCTCTACTCTCAAGCCCAAGCAGTATTACTGCTGCGGCCCAGGCGATCTGCCCGACATGCGTCCACAGCCTGATCCTGATGGCACGTGCCACGTCTATCCTGTGGCCGCCAACGACGGCTGCTGGGCCATTTCGGACGCATTCGGAGTTTCTAAAGACGACCTCGAGACTTTCAACAAGAAGACGTGGGGTTGGGCGGGCTGTGGCTCACTCCAGCTCGGACAGAGAATCTGCGTCAGCAAGGGCAATCCCCCCATGCCCGCACCTGTCGCGGGTACAACGTGCGGTCCGCAGGTCCCCGGCACCAAGAAGCCGACAGACGGAACCGACTTTGCAGGCTTGAATCCATGCCCACTTAATGCATGCTGCGATGTATGGGGCTTTTGCGGGACCACGGCCGAGTTTTGCACGAAGACGCCCGCCGACAATGGCGGCCCTGGCACAACGCAGCCGGGGAAGAGCAGCTGCATTTCCAACTGCGGCATGGATATCGTCAACAACGGCCAGGGCCCGTCCTCGTTTGAAAAGCTGGGCTATTTTGAAGCTTTTAACGTGGAGAGAAAATGTCTTCACATGGATGCGTCGAATATCCCGACGGACAAGTATACCTTGATCCATTTTGCATTTGCTGGCGTGACGGCGAACTTTGACGTGGAGCTCGGGACGGTCAATGGGCAGTTTGAGAGGTTCAAAGGGCTCAAAGGACCGAAAAAGGTCTTGTCGTTTGGCGGTTGGGCATTTTCCACTGATCAAGCTACGTTTCAGCGGTTTCGACAAGCCACCAATCCCGCCAATAGAGGAACATTTGTCAACAACCTGATTGGCTTTCTTGACAAGGTGAGTAATTCCTTTTCGAAAGAGAACGAAGAAAAGAAAGGTACATGCTGACCTGATTTTAGAACCAGATTGACGGTCTAGACTTTGATTGGGAGTATCCGGGCGTTAAGTTGAATGACCAATTAAGTTGAGCCATCTTTGCTGACCGCTCTCAACAGGCACCAGACATCCCAGATATTGAGCCAGGTAGTCCTGATGAAGGTGACAACTACCTAGGATTTCTTTCACTTCTTCGCTCGAGACTGCCTTCGAGCAAAACACTCTCCATAGCTCTTCCTGCCTCGTTTTGGTATCTGAAACAGTATCCCGTCAAGGACATTGCACGTTACGTGGACTACTTTGTCTACATGACGTATGACTTGCACGGACAATGGGGTAAGTGCTATGAGCCCGGTCATTTCTCTCTCTCTTTTACTAACCGGCACACTAGATGTGGGCAATAAATGGGCTGTTCCAGGCTGCGACGGCGGCAACTGTTTACGGTCGCACGTCAACAAGACGGAAACCATCAACGCACTTGCGATGCTTACAAAAGCCGGTGTTCACTCCAACCAGGTCTTGGTGGGTGTGAGCAGCTACGGAAGAAGTTTCCGCATGAAAGATGAGCACTGTTCCGGTCCGTTTTGCACCTTTCTCGGTGCCAGGGGCCATTCCCAGGCATACGAGGGCCGGTGCACCGGGACGGGAGGCTACATTTCCAATGCCGAAATCGGTGAAATTATTGGCAAGCAGCAAAACTACTCAGTTGTACAAAGTTTTGTTGACAAGGACTCGGGCTCGAATATTGCCATGTACGGCGAACCCGGTGCCGTTGACTGGGTTGCGTACATGGACGGGGACATGAAAACTGACCGTATCGACTGGATCAAGCAACAGAATTTCCGTGGCTTTTCGGACTGGGCCATCGATCTAGAATCCTTTACTGGAGACGAGGACAACTCCGGAGACGATGGCACCTACGACCCAGATGATGACGACTGGGACTGGGACTTTGATGGCGACACCGCCTGCAATGACAGCCCCGGAAGTCTTCAGAGCATCGCCCACGGCATTGATGGCATGAAGAAAAAGTGTGCCAGTCTTTACACCCTAAAAGCGCTCTCCGGCATGATTGATGAGAGTTTCGAGCTGTTTGGCAAGAACAATAAAGGCTACGACGAGCAATTCGGCCACTATGCAACCTGGGTCAAAGAGAACATTGACCCCAAGCTCGACTCATTTATGGCGTTTGGCAAGGGAGACGGCAATGAATTCTTTACATGCACATGGAAGGTGGGAAGGAGAGTCGGATCGGGTCCTTGCAGAGGTATGCCGCACTATTGGGAGGAGGAGTCCACCTTTACCGTCGAGTACAAGCTATCCGACGAAGACGGCTTCTACAAGGCGGCGTCCGAAAAGCTCGGCATTGACAAGGACTGGATCGCGATCGGCAACCGGGATAAGGACTACGATTGCCGGACCAATGTAAACGAGGCCACACAGGGCCGTCCCGGACGCGGCTCCGGCATCTCTCCGCCGTGCTCCAAGATTTTCCGCCGGCGCATGAACGTGCCCGTCAAGGCCGCCGACGACAAGATCAAGGTTGGCAATCCCAAGGAGATGCTCAGCAACATCATGCCCAACATCGCGGCGCTAAAGGATACCCTCACCAGCACCTACGCTACCGTCGGGCTCGGCATCTACGACGACACGCAGGACCGTGCCGACGTCATGGACGCCGTGGTCGGGTACTCGCTGCCCGTCCTGCAGCTATCCGAGTCAGTTGACAGCATGAAGACCATCAAGGGCATTGGCGAAAAGGCCAACGCCGACAAGAAGCGCAACCTCATCCTCAGCATCATCACCTACGTCCTCATGGCCCTGCCCTTTGTCGGCGAGGCCGTCGGCCCGCTCGTCGGCAGCGCCACGGCCGTGGCGCGCATCGCCGTCCTCGTCACCGAGGTTGGTACCGTGGCCACCACCATTGCCGACATTGTCGCCGACAAGGACTCGGCGCCCTTTGCCATTCTCGGCCTCATCCTCGGGTCCGGCCTCGGCGGCGAGGGCAGGCTGTCCCGGCAGGAAGGGTTATCCAAGGCCTCGGCCGCTCGGAGAGCCCTGAGCGCGGACGACTTGGCAAAGTACACTGACAGCTTCAAGGAAAAGGACGCGTTGATTCAAAAAATCAGCCGAAAAGGCTCCTGCAGCAAATAGTTTTGTGGCGGCGGTTCTACTAGGGCGGGTGTGGCTGGAGTCACTGGTGCGTTTTTTGTCCGTGTCTGCTGACTTCAACAGATTTGGATGAAGCAGTGCTTTTTTTTTTTTTTTTTTTCGTCTTTCATACGGTGATGTCGCATTTTGCATTGTACTTGCCAGTATTGATGCAGCACGTAACTAGTTGTCTGAGCAACACCATCTCAATGGAAACGCAGTTACAATTTCATTTTCAAAGCGCAAAATACCTACATATTTTTAAACCAGAAAAATCCAGGAGATCTCACTATTCAGATACCATTGAACAGATAATATACCTAACCACATTCTCTGACACCACTTCCCCAGCGACTGGTCCGGATCAACACCAGCCGTCAAACAAGTATCAGCGTTAACTATGTGAGAACTTCTTTTTGTGACTACTCGCGCTAGTATAGATAGGTTTCACTTCGCTCGGCAGCAAGGCCCCTAGTAGCAAGCGCAAAAACTGCCTAAACAAGTCGGCGCCAGTACTCAGTCAACTTGGAAACTTGGTACATTCGACTATGGAGCGATTGATACCTGGTAATGCTGTCTGTGAGAGAGATAGAGGATGCTACGGTGAAACCGAGGAAAGAAATCGAGGTAGAAATGATTAGCATCTTAAACGAAAGGACGAGGCACCTTTTCCCGCCAAAGTCTCGTTTCCCTACCTCGCGTCATCTCCGAGGGCACAATCATTGTCATTATCAGAATTCTGATGACATCATAAACCCGTTCCTTTGAACCATCTTCAAATTACTGCTGCGATCACCTCGGCGAGACCACATTTTCAGCTTGGCCTTGACGTGCTGTGCTTGCTTTTAGCGGACGGCAGTGAATAGAGAGCATGACGACTAATAAGGAAGAAGATCTTGCACAGATTTGAGCTGATGGCAGCTGCAATTATGGGGACAGCAAGGGAGCGTGTGCGAGTATTCCACGGCTGTGACGGCCCAGGATGCGCTAAAAAGATAATTCTATGTAATATATGGCCAGCCACCAGTGCACTGCTATGAAAGTATCTTTCCCAAGTCCCCAGCAGCAAGAGTCGACCATCGTACGACTGTACCAAAGTACCAAAAGCTGAGACCGATCGCTGTTTGTTCTACTACTTTTGCCTTTTACACTTCACCGCAGGCACAACAGGATGAGTGTTCACATTCCAGCCAACGTTTTGCATTGGAATGCCGAAACAGTCATTGTTTCATGTCCTTACTGCAATCACAAGCACAGTCACCATTTTGGACCCGAGATTTATTCTAAATGCAACAGACGCTCTGACTGTGGGCATGGTGACATAGGTGGAATATACCAGCTTTCATTTCCTTTTGATAAATCAACCAGCGCAGTCGGGTTTCGCATCGACAAAGTCCGTGGTTGGTACCTGCGGGAGGGTCACACTATAAAGGATCTTGAAAGCTCGACTGGCAGCAGCCCACGCAGAGCGTCAACACCGGAACGGAAGCGTTGGACTGAAGGGGAGCGAATCCATGTCATTGGCAATGAGGATGAAGGCTTTCGCCGACTAAAGGAACATTTTGGTTCGTATCCCGACGAGACCACCTCCTGTCTCGAAATTACATACGCAGTGTCGCGCCTCGTCAATGGTGACAAAATCTGGCTGGAAACGTATTTGAGAGACTCTCCCGAGGTAGCCTTGTTTTTGAATGGTATGGATCGTGATGGAAGTACCGCCCTTCATTTGGCTGCTTGCGAGTCTTCGCATGTTGTGGTGAAGCTCCTCTTGGCACACGGGTGTGACGTCGACGCAA
This sequence comes from Cordyceps fumosorosea ARSEF 2679, assembly GCF_001636725.1. NCBI lineage: Eukaryota > Fungi > Ascomycota > Sordariomycetes > Hypocreales > Cordycipitaceae > Cordyceps > Cordyceps fumosorosea. The sequence goes on along the minus strand of NW_017387339.1, from coordinate 100,468 downwards.
CGAACCGAGAAGGGAGAACCCCTTTGATGGAAGCTGCTCTCTGGGGCAGAATTCGAAATGCGTTTCTCTTGCTCGAAGCAGGAGCCCAGACAAATATAGTGGACAATAGTGGGCGGCGAGCCATTGACCTTGCCCAAGCATCCCAGGAAACTGACGATGAACGCTTTGCTCGCGTTGAACACCTCTTTGAAAAGACCCCGAATAAGGGCTACAAGCCGCACCAGCGATCGGCGGAGCGGCGGCAAATAGTCGACATGCTCGAGGGAACAGACAAAAACGCTCTGTGCAACGAAATGGCTCTCAACTACGAGAGAGGAGAGCTGAGATTCAAAAACAACTTGGAGCGGTGTTCAGTGTCACTTGTAAAAGAGTTTCCAGTCCCAAACATGTGGAAGACGGTTGCTCGCCTGGTTTACATGTGGGAAGCACCGTGCCCTTTCTCACCAGTCGACGCGATGAGTGGCTGGAAAGACAGTACCCGAAACACGCTTGTTAAAGGTCTTGACTGGACCGCGCATGTAATGCAGCTCGCATCGGCCATTGGCTATCGCCTTTCAGCAGACGCGACGAAAGATCAAGGGGTTCAAGAGCAGTACAACGCTTGCCATGCCGAAAAACAGCTTGTGGCATACTTTGTGGAGAATCATGTCGTTTTGGAGTCAGACGCGGAAGAACTTACGCAGGTTATGCCTCCGGTGGCAAGTCCTAAAGCTACAATTCTCGTGAGCAGGCCCGTTTGCCCTGACTGCGGACGATTTATTGAGGAAGTGAATAGGCAGCTGGGTCTCGGCTTGCAGAATGAGTATATCGGGGGTCGTTAGTCTGGTGTCGTGGCAAAGTTATTGAACAAAGAAGGGCGTATACGCGTCAGGGCGGAGAAGCAGCATTATAAGAAACAAGGGTAACGAAAACAATTTTGTAGGAAAGGGATTTTTCTTTTCAAGAAAAGTAAAGAAACTGAGAAACTCGGGCCGGGAGCCGACAGTATGCCATGCAACGCTCCTCAATTCAAGTGGAATCCGGCACATTGCATTGGAAAGAAAGGTACATGGGTGATGGATGCTGTCGCAGTGAGTTACACTGCTTCTTCAGTTTATGCAGCACGCCGACCGTCGGGGCTTTGCTCTGCACAAGGCTATAAATGCAAGCTGGTATTGCCGCGGGGTTTTTCCTCTCACACACATTTAAATAATCGTTTTGACCTGAATGACCGAGATGGCAACTCTGGACGAGCTGAAGGCGGCGTTGCAGGCCAGCGCTTCCTCGGCGACACCGCTAACCGTGCGGGAGCCATTGTCCGAAGAACGATATGCGTCAGGCTTTGCCATCCTCTCTCATGAGCAAGACTCATCGTACGGGTCCTTCATCATCCCCCAGCTATCAAGGCTACTGCAATCTACCCTCAGATCCCGGATCCAGATTTCGGTGCTGGAAATCGGACCGGGACCGCGGAGCGTCCTAGGGCAGCTCCCCGAGAACCTGAGAGAGAGGGTCGGGGAGTATGCGGCATTCGAGCCCAACGCCATGTTTTCTTCAACGCTGAAAGACTGGCTCCGGGCCGGTTCACAGCATCAGCCGCCATTTCCACGCCTCCAGAGCTCACCATGGATCCACGTCAGGCCGTTTACCGCTGGCCCTGCTGAGTCCGGCCATCATGACAAGTACGACGTCATCCTATTCTGCCACAGCATGTATGGCATGAAACCTAAACGACAGTTTATCCAGCACGCTCTGGGCATGCTAGTCGAGCGACACGACGCCATGGTCATAGTCTTCCACCGAAGCAGAAGTCTGCACGTCCAAGGGCTGCTCTGCCGTCACATGGCCTGCTCCCCCTCCGAAGTCGTTTCCGTACCGGATCGAGACGAGGTCCTGGACTGCTTCGCACCTTTCGTTGCCGGCTTCACTCACCAGGAGGGCGACTCCGGGGAGACTGTCCGGCTTGAGTGGCGGCATATTTGCCGCACTTTGTGTGTTCGCGACAACGCGAGCGCGGGACATCTATGCTTCAGCGCTCCGACTGTCATGATGACTTTCTCCAGACACGCAACCGCCTTCGCCGACTTGGCGACCCATGTTCCGCTGGGCAGCGTGGATCACGTCAAGAATCGCCAAGCACGCCGCCACCAGACTGCTTTCGTGGTCCGGCCAACGGAGCTATCGCATGTTCAAAAGTGCGTGTACTGGTCCCTCACGAACCACATCAGCCTCTCGGTTGTCGGCGGCGGTCACGGCGGCCACTGCGTGCAGCCCAACGTCGTCTCCATGGACATGGCCGCATTCAATACCGTCGACCTTGTCGAGTACCCCGACGCACCGTCCGGCTCGGGCTTTGTCGTTGCCGGAGCGGGTTGCAGGAGCGAGGACATTGTCCGAGAAGCCTTGGCCGTCGGTCTGACTGTGCCTCTCGGGTCGCGGCCCAGCGTGGGAGCAGGGCTGTGGCTGCAGGGCGGCATCGGTCACCTGTCGCGGCTGCACGGGCTCGCCTGCGACGCCGTCGTCGGGGCTGTCGTGGTCTGCGTTGGCTCGGGCCGCATCATGGTTGTCGGCGAGGTACCAGCGCGATTCCAGCCCAGCGATGCTGTCCGGCCGGAGAATGAAGAGGATCTGCTATGGGCGTTGAAAGGCGCGGGTACCAACTTTGGCATCGTAGTTGCTGTTGTGCTCAAGGCTTTCCCGGCCGTCAACTACTCGATCCGACAATGGATCGCGCCGCTGCGGACCCGTTCCGAGACCCGGCAAAGGCTCACGGGCATAGATTCCCTGGCCGTCAAGCTCCCGCGCGCCAGTTCCACAGACGTCTTTCTCTACTGCGATTCCGAAGGGCTCACACATGTCTCCGTAAGCATGTCAGAGTGCTCTGAGGCTATAGCTACCACTAGCAGTGCGCCGCCGAGCGTGTGCGCGCTTCTTGGGCCTGAGGACTGCAGCAACACGGTCGATGCCATCGGCTTGTACGAGACGGAGATGTACCTTTCCAGCATCCATGGTGGACCCGGTGGGAAAAAGACTTCCTCATTCAAGCGATGCATATTCTTGAACAGCATCGGCCAAGCGAACGTAACAGAGTCTCTGCTTGCGGCTCTCAAGTGTCGCCCCTCATCGCTCTGCTACCTGCACCTACTGCATGCTGGCGGGGCCGTGGCCGACGTAGCTGCCCATGCCACTGCCTTTGGCTGTCGAGATTGGACATTTGCATGTGTTATCACTGGTGTCTGGTTTCGAGACCAAGACGCGTCGGCGAGCGAGCGAGCCGCGGTAGATTGGGTCTACGACGCTGCATACAAACTGCTCCCCTTGGGTACCGGAGCCTACGGTGCGGATCTCGGACCAGATCCGAGGGATATACCACTGGCCGTGCGCTCATTCGGGCCGAATTTACATCGTCTGGCTTGCTTGAAGCAAAGGTATGATCCACAGCATGTTCTGGCTTATGCATGTCCCATTATCTGCCCACGGCCAAGGCAGCGGCTCATCATCCTCGTCACCGGCCAACATGGCGTTGGCAAAGACTACTGTGCTCAAGTCTGGACTTCAGCACTCGCGAATCACATAGATAGAGGCAACGCCAATCTTCAAGTGCGTTCAGTTTGTATTAGCGACGTAGCCAAAGCAGAGTACGCCGCGGCTACGGGAGCAAACCTAGGTCGACTGCTTCGCGACCGGGTGTACAAGGAAGAACATCGGTCAGCGCTGACAAAGTTTTTCAACGACCAACTACATATAAGACCTGGACTAATGGCAGATCATTTCTTGCAAGTGGTCTACGACGTAGCGGAAGTGGACGTTCTCATCATCACAGGCATGAGAGACGAGGACCCGATCGCCAACCTGTCACCCTTGATCCCTGATGTTCGGCTGATCGAGGTTCGCGTAACGGCAAGCAACGAGACACGACGCACACGGAGATGTCTTGCAGGCGAGACCAAGGACATTTCTGAAGATGCCGGCGATAAAAGCGAGTGGGCTCCCAGCCTGCACTTCCACAACGAAAAGGCCGGAGACGAGGCAGTGCACAACTTTGCAGACAACTTTCTTCTTCGCTACCTGTCCCATGATCTGCAACGACTGGAAGACATGGTGCGCATCGTTCCCAACTTCCCACGCCCTGGAATCCAGTTCCGCCACGTCCTAGGCATCGCCCAGCAGCCCGGTGGCCTGTCACTGTGCACCTCCCTTCTCCAAGGCCACTTCCCCGGCGACTGGTCCAGCATCGACGCCGTCGCCTGCTGCGAGGCCGGCGGCTTTCTGTTCGCGTCGCCGCTTGCCGCGAGCGTCGATATACCGCTGGTGCTGATGCGCGAGGCCTGCAAGCTGCCCCCGCCCATGCTGTCCGTCGCCAAGTCGTCGTCGCACATCTCGTCAAGCGACCTGGGTGGCGACGGCAAGAGGATAGAGGCGGATCGTGATGCTCTGCGGGGGTGTCGGTCCGTGGTGGTGGTGGACGATGCGCTAGCGAGTGGCAAGACGCTCTGCGCAATACTGCGTCTGCTGTGCAAGGCGGGCATCGCGCCGGAGCGCATCAGCGCCATGATCGTTGCCGAGTTTCCGTCACATCGCGCCCGAGAAATGCTGCGTAAGCAGGGGTTCGGAATGGTTGCGATTAGCAGTCTGATGGTGTTTGGCGGGGCATGAATCAAAGACTCGGAGTGAGGCCGTGACCGAGCATGGAGTCTTGGCGCCTTTCATTCTTTCTGTGAGTGGTAATTACTTGTCGGTGGCTGGCGACTAATCAGCCCGAGATTGTCGCAGTACTTTCGTGTATTTCGTGTGTCTTCGTTTTCAAGCGGTAGACCATCCGAAGTCTTAACACAGGCGAATAAAACTCCCGATTGTAGGGCGGCGCAGAAACCTGCCTATTTAGGCAGTTCATGACCCAAGCCTAAGCCCTACGGGGAAGACCGTTGAACGCACTAAAAATAAGCACTGTAGATGGTGTGGGGTGCCCTGAAGAACCTGGGGTAAGAAACAAGGGCCAATCAGCTCGCTGTTGAGTGATGATTTCTGGGTTGGCTGTGCCCATCCGTCCGGAAGAATGTCGTTCACAGATAACAAGTGGCTGTGAGTGACATCCGTAAGAAAGAAGGCGGTTTCGGGCCGGTAGGCTATCCCCGGGGTCAATCACGGGTCCTGTCAACTTCCCGTCTCCGACACCCTTGCCCTGCCTCTCGAATCGGCCCATCAACAGATTTCCCCGCAGCGGAGTCCGCCATGGCTCCGTGAGCCGTGAACCGAGAGCCACAAACCGTGTTGCACAGGCGGTACCCCGCGATTCTGTGCTCGAGTTGAAGTACTTTCGATATTGTGGCGTTCCTCTCTCCATAAGTCGTTGACATTGGATGATCAACGCTGTTGCTTTTCGTAGCATGGATGGACGTTAACGTCGCTGTATAAAACCGTCTACATCGGACTTCCATGCCAAACTTCTCCGCAAGATCGATAGACACCAACGAGGAAACAATACAACAGCTCAAACATGTGCGACGCAGCCGCTTCACGCCCAGATGGTGCTCCATCAGCTGTCAAAACAGCCTTGCTGATCCCCGGTCGCGGTGACCCCATCAAAGACGCTATCCTCGTCTACTCCTCTGGCAAGATCGACTACGCCGGCCCGCTGTCCGACCTCCCCGCCTCCCTGGTCGCCCCCCCCGAGCGCACCGTCTCCGTGCCCGTGCTGCTCCCCGGCCTCTGGGACTGCCACGTGCACTACCTCGGCCACCTGGAGCAGAGCATGGCCGGCATGGCCGACCCGCACCCGTTCCTCTCCGGCACCCGCGCCGCCCACGACGTCGCCGCCACGCTCAACGCCGGCTTCACCAGCGTCCGCGAGACCGCCGGGTGGGGCGCCGAGCTCGCCGCCGAGATCGCCGCCGGCCGCCTCCTCGGTCCCACCATCTACTCCGTCTGCGCCGCCATCTCCTGCACCGGCGGCCACGTCGACCATCACCACATGCCCGAGGCGCACTTTCGCGAGCTCGGCTGCCGCGGCCTGCCCCTCGTCGTCGCCGACGGCGTCCCCGAGTGCGTCAAGGCCGTCCGCCAGCAACTCCGCCGCGGCGCGCGCTGCATCAAGATCTGCACCAGCGGCGGCGTCTCCAGCGACCGGGACGACCCGCGCCACCAGCAGTTCTCGGACGAGGAGGTGCGCGCCATGGTGGACGAGGCGACGCGCGCGCGCCGCGCCGTGGCCGCGCACGCCCACGGCAAGCCCGGCATCCTGGCCGCCGTGCGCAACGGCGTCACCACCGTCGAGCACGGCGTGTACCTAGACGACGAGGCGATCGCGCTGATGAAGGAGCGCGGCACGATCCTGGTGCCCACGCGGGCCATCGTGGAGGACGGCCTAGCCACGGCAGAGTCGTGGTCGGCGCGCGCGTACGAGAAGCTGCAGGGCGTCGCTGTCCGACACGCGGAGTCGTACCGGGCGGCGGTGGCGGCCGGGGTGCGGATCGCGAGCGGCTCCGATTATGGGATCAGCAAGCGCGGGACACCGCTGAGCCACGGACACAACGGCAGGGAGCTGGAGCTGGCGGTGACGGTGGGCGGGATGACGCCTCTGCAGGCGATCGAGGCGGCGACGGCGACGGCGCCCGAGGTGCTCGGCCCGCAGGCGCCGAGGAGCGGGCTGCTGGCGCCGGGGTACGACGCCGACTTCATCGCCGTGACGTCGGACCCGCTGGTTGACATGGCCGTCATCGCGGACCCGGACAACGTGACGCACGTCTGGCTTGCGGGGTCGCTGAAGAAGGCGCCGGGGAAGCCGATCCTTGCTCTCAGCCGGACAAAGAACTAAGTCCAGCCATCCACTCTTTTGCCCCAACTTCGCAACTTACCTTGCATGCTTGTCCAAGGGGCGACGATTGCTCGAGAAAAGTGCCATCTCCAGTGTAATCATCAAGTTTATCATCTATCTACTCTATGATGCTAAATATTCATTTCCACGATCTATGCACCATGACAGTATTCTCTCCAAGTCTATTTGGAGCCTCCCTTGCGGCCCACGATTATGAAAGCGCACCATGTCCGTACCTCATCCGCGGCAACACATCTCATCATCCATGACATCAGCGCTCCAAGAACTCCATGCACGGAAATAGCACCCTGCCACCCGGGCTCTATGGCGGGGAATTTTGTCCGCCTGGTCCGCCTTGTCGCACAATCTATGTTGGTGACTTCCGTGGAGGGCTGCAGACTGCAGGACGCTTTCTCGTCCGACTGGCGCCAGTTCGTGGAGAAACCCCATCCGTCAGTCATGGGCAATGCAGGATAGAAGCCACGCCCGCGCGATATTGATTATTAGCGGTTCAGCACGTTTCTGGTACTAACGCCAACGCCCCAGCCACAACGTGGGCAGTCAGCCCGCGCGTGGGGTGATTCCGAATTGGTCTGGCATCGTTGGCTTGCATGCTTAATTGTTGGTAATAGACACACTGTTTGGGACTTTTTTCGAAAACTCGATACGATGCACCCTGTTTGGCGTATTTTTCCTGGAAAGCATTTATACGATCTGTCCCGCAACTACGGGTAAAAGTATTTTGTTGCCAGAGTTGCTCCAGCCTCCCTCCTTTTGCTTGAGAAACGAGCCATTGCTTGACTGGCCCTCCTCGGTAGCAACCTCTTTACAGCGTCCCCTTTGCACGTCATGTGCTTTTTGTACCAGCTCTACCACTCCTTCGTGTCTTCTTTCCGTCGGCAGTTGCGCTTCAACAAAACAGCCAAACCATGCACAGTCCCAGCTCCCCAATCTGTCAGTCTGAGACCACTGCCCTTCCCGTCTTGAGCATCACACTGACAGCGGCACAGTACACGCGTGTTGACGTACCTGGCTATGGCAGCGTGTTTCTATCAGACTCAGTCCGTCGGTCCTGCTACCTCCCATTCTGTAGACGGAGCACTAACAACCTTGTCGGAAAGGAGTCTACCTCGACCTTTGGCATTGAACCGCCGAAACTCGACTACTTTAGCGATCAGTCCATAGTTGTCTCCGTCGTCAGCCTGCTGAGCCCCAGAGGCGAGGACACTGTGGGGGAATTGCATGTTGATCTCGTGCCGCAGCAAAGCACGCCTGGTCAGAGTACCGAGCCTGTTTCCCTGCTCTGATCTGGCATTTCATACTCATACATCTCTCACAATTCAAGCAAGCAATACATAACAGCCTTGAGCTATGCTTGCCCGTTTCAGCGCGGGGGATCCTATTACTGGACGACTCATCAACCTGTTACATTAATCGGCCACATATGCTAAGGCGGGTAAAACTAATGCATTTTCTGAAAAAGAAAATATATATATATATATATATACCTAAGCTCGGCCATGTTGCTCCATCTAAACAGATATTCCTCTCTGTTTGCCGCCTCATGTCACACTAACTCAAGACTTTTCAAGCAGATAGTTTCTTGGTAGCTGTAGCTTCTTGGTAGCTGGTCCACATGCCCGTTCTCAATGTAAGTATTGCAGTTGCAGTCCTTCCGCCCCTCCATCACCGGTATTCAAATAGCAGTTTACATCCCTCGACAGTTCGTCAATTGGCCTCCTCGAAGAAAGCTCCTGGTAGACCACTGCACCCTCCAATATCCCAGTATCCCAAAGCCTGCCCCCCCGCCCCCCCCCAAGCTGCCCCATGGCCGCGACACCGCGATCTCGCGACGGCGGTGCAATGCAATCTCTTGATCGTATTTCGAGAAAGGGCTACCATGGCGGCCTCTTATTGGTCACGTCAACCGTTCGCGCGCCCATCCCGCCCGCGCCCGCGCCACCTCCGACCCCCCCCCCCCCCCCGAGGGGAGCTTCTCCGGCGGTGCCGTCGTTTTGACCGGTTTATCGCGACTCGGGTCGATGGCCCTCTCGTTCCCGCCAGCCGCCCCGGTGCCAGCTATGCCTGCCCCTTCGAGTCCCATGTTTTTCTTGTCGCGTGCCTTGTTCGGGGATCGGCTTGAGCCCTGCGTCTGCGTGGCGTAGAGTGCGGTGCCAAGTGCGCCGGCGCCGGCGACGGCCAGGATGACGTTTTTTCCGTTCGACATGACAACTTTGCAAGGAGTGAATGAATAAGATGCAGTTGCGAAGATTAGCCTATATTTCTGATAGAGAAAAGCGAGGTGCAAGGGCAACATGCCCACGTTGCGTGTGCCTGCAGATATAAATTTATGGAGATCTGGCGCCGCGTCAAGACTGTGTCATTGACGTAACAAATGATGCATCAACAACCTCACAACTGGAATGTTTAACTCGGCTGATGTACTCTGAACGACTCGAATATGGAAGCCATGCAATGCGAGCGTTCTCATTCGTTACGACCACAACGACTAAGGACACACCATTGCTACATCAATATTCAATATACGAGGATGTTTTGCAATGCATTTTAGAGCATGAGTGATTAGAATCTTCATCTAGCTAGGAGAAAAAGATGCGCGTGGGTGGCAAGCCTGCAGCATCACAGTGACAAGCCTGCTGGATGCACGACGTTGCCCAGACAGAGTGTGAGTAGCGACTTATTCGTCGCATTCACTACCACGCCACTAAACATTCCCATGCACTACATGGCTTACTTTGACTCCTAAGCGACCCCCGCGTTCCTCCAATCTTCCAGCGCGTCGTCTCCCAGCTTCTCCTTGACCAGCTTCTCGCCCAGCTCCCACAGCTGCGCGCCCAGACGCTCGTCGGACGCCTGCGAACTCTCTCTGCCGCGCTTGCCGGGATCCGAAAAGTACGCGCCGTTCTGGTTCTCCTCCTCGACCTCGGGAGCGGTGAGCGCCCAGAGGGTGCTGTACGAGCCCTGCTCCGGGTCGCGGCCGACCGTCTTCACGGCGGCAGAGATGAGCTGCCCGGTGATGCCGGGATACGCGTCCTTCCACTGCTCCTGCATGGCCGTGTTCACCTAGTAGTGTTGTCAGCAAGAAAAATCTTTCATGCCAGCGGGCATCGGGGGGGGGGGGGGGCTTACGGTGCCTGGGTGGACTGCCAGAGGGTAGATCGAATCGCTGGTGGGCTTGATGACACGCTCGACCAGTCCGAATCGGAGAAAGAGAATCTGAGCCAGCTTGGACCGTCCGTAAAGATCGGCAGGGCCTAGCTCTGGGTTGTTGATGTCCTCGAGGGACGAAAACTTGACGTCGGACGGCGCGTGCTGGTGCATGGCGCTCGACACGGCGACCACGCGCGGGCTCGTCACCCCCGGCATCAGGCTCGTCTTCCGAAGTGTCGCCCAGAGCTGGTTGACCGCGTAGTACTGGCCGAGGTAGTTGACTGCGAAGATGCGCTCGATGCCGTCGTGGTCCAGTGCGTACTGGTTCGCGTTGATGCCTGCGGACAGCACGAGGTAGTCGAGCCGCTCGAGGGACTCGCGCAGGCCGCCAAAGACGGATCGAACCTCGGCCAGGTTGCCGAGGTCGCACTCCTTCCAGTCAATATCGGCGCCGCCCTTGGTCTGTCGCTTGATCTCCTCGATGGCCGCGTCGCCCTGGTCTTACTTGCGGTTGACCATGACGACCTTGCAGCCGGCCTGGGCCAGGGCAGCGCTGACCTCGTAGCCGATGCCGAGGGCGCCGCCGGTGACGACGGCCACGCGGCCGCTGAGGTTCTGGGGCTGGACTTCCTCGGGGCCCACAACCTTGTGAAGAGCGGACTGCATGGCTAATCAAAAGGACATGTAAGAAGAATGTAGACTTGGATGATCAAAGTTGAAGGAAATTGTGTCCGGAAATCATGGATGGATTGAAGGGTGACGACCGTCTCACTACCACAAACCCACGTTCGATGCTATATGTAAGACTGCGATTCGCTAATCTCGTCATATTGACTCAGCTAGAATGCATGCCGAAATAAATCGCCGCATTGCCTCTTCTTCAAGGCTTGACCAGAGGGCAAGGTTTGAGAGTCTTGACCAAATAGTGACGCACCTATGCGTCTTTGATGCGTAAACTATGCCGAACCACAAATTGTGGGAAAGTCCATCACCCAGCCCACTGATCCAAAAAGCACATGACAATTGTTGAGTGTCTCGGGATAGTCAAAGGCCCTGATACTGCGACAGGCTTTTGTGCCTGTTCGAGTGTCTCTGTGTTGGGGAGTCTGCCATGTCACGAAGACGTCATCCACGCCGAGAATCCGGAGAAGCGACGACAGACCATCGTTTTGTAATAGAGGCAAACTGCGTCGACATGCCCCTGAATCAGACTTTCCGCTTGCAAGTTGGCCCGCCTTTCTTGTGTTTGCAACGTAACTGGCGATGCTTCTCTTTGGACTCCGTGACTTGCAGAGAGACTAATGTACTTTTAAATATCCGTCGTTCGATCTTGATCTAGTCCTACTCAACTTTTGGCGCACCCATGCCTAGAATGGTAAGGCACCACCTAAGGCACCACCTCCCTTCAAAAGACACAAGCCTTAACAGTTCAGCACTTAACCAGACTGCCAGTATAGCAAGCAATGTAGCAAGCACCACCTCGGCCAACTCCGTCACGTGGTTTGGATCTCGGGTAGCGCAGTTGGCGAGGGCTGCAATCTCCATCAAAGCGGCTCGGTAGCCATCTGGGTGGTGGTATCTATCCTTGACCGGATACGGGCGCATACTGGCCTCCGCAGAGATCCTGCGCTGCACCCAGTGCGAGGCTGACGCAGACGGGGCTTTACTGTTTGGCAAATCATCCCGCCGCCAATCCAGGGTACCCAACGAACAAAGGAACTCCCGGGCCTCCTCAAAGGCAGTTTGCGCATCCTGGGCGTCCAGTTGAGGCGCAAGACTTTCGAGGCTGCCCTAGAGGTACTCGACCGCCTCATCTATTCGCAGTATCTCCTGCGGTTTCTGCCATACGCGACGCGCCAGGGCCGCCGTGAAAAGCTGCCCGTAGCGCAGGGCAAAACCTTGGGTAGAAATTGACGACCAGTCGAAGCTTTCGGGCAGGCCGGATGCAAGCTCCGCGCACGCCCGGGAAGCACTCACTTTATCAGACGCGAGGCATAGCATCGTGAATCTCCGCAAAGGCAACGCGAACACCACGCATTTCCTGGCCTTCATTCGACAGATTGGTTGGGTTCTTTTTGACAGTTTTAGCGCTATGCCCTCTTCGGTTCGTCGCAAATCATCCCTCACATGGTCCTTTGGGAGGTACTCCGCTAGCCTTTGCAATACAGCGCTGACGCTGGGCGTCGGTACTTGATTGTGCCTCATGAGCGGGAGCTCTGTACTGATGGCCAGTTCGAAGGCCCGACGTGCCAGCTGAGCGTCGTCAGGCCTGAGAAGCTGCGACCACGCCTCCAGGAAGCTCCAGGCTTCCGGCCGCCCAGACAAAGAAATAGGTACGTTTATTCGGTGCGGCGCTGTGATGACCTAGAGCGTGGTACTCCGGATAGGAGCAAGTTCGTCCTCAGCCATGCAAAGCCTCTTGGTACGTTGCAGGATCGCGGTGAACAACACGAGCCCGCGCGCGCGATTAGACTGGTCACCCCTCAGCATCATAGCGGCCGCTTTATCGCATCAAAGTGCTTCATGATGTGCTGCTTTGCAAAAACTGGTACCAGCGGCTCTAAACCATCCACCCATCGAGATACAAGTGCGTCGCGGGCCCGTGAGGCATACGATCCCCCGGTATTTCGGATTGGTCGTCGCGGATCGAGGTACAGCGTAATGGTTTCAATGGCCTGGTTGAGCGCGTGCTGGCCCTCTTTCGTCCCCATGGTCGCTAGGGTTATGGAATGGGCGCGACTCAACGATCTCCCTCAAGACTACGATGCCGAGGAGAAATTCAAACGATGATGACGTCGCACCAGCAACAAAGTCCAAGGCCCGGATGAAGCGCGGGGTGAGCGCTTCTACCAGTCATGTTTCGCCCTCCTTTCCCTTGCCGTCATATATTCTCCCTAGAGTGGCAATGCTCAACTTGCGGTCGTCGAATATAGTGCGTAGGTTCAGCGTCTCATAATCCTCCACCAGCTTCTCCGCCTCATCGGGCAGCACCAGCTCCTGCAGCCGTTTATACCGCTCAGAAAAGGCTGGTCCAATAGGGCCAAGCGGCACAAAACCTTCTGGGAGACGCCTTTCCCACTCCCGAAGCTCGGGTACGCGTAATCTCTTGCAAGTCAACCCCAGGCAGGTAACCGGGGCCAGCGGGAGATGCTCGATGATCATCTTGAGAAGCTCGACGGGCAGGTCAGCAAGGCCGGAGGTTATGATGGCTGCTGTATGTGTTTTTAGAGCTTCCTGGGATTAGATTTAGCTAGAATATTCTCGGTTTGGTATTGGTGAACCTATTAGTATCTTTTTCGCTTGATATGTTCTCAGTTGATGATGCCTGACCAGGCTGATCATTCACAGCGCATTGTAGTGTTCTCACCCCCCTTACCATCTGTGCCAACTAGCAAAAGATTGGAATGCCACGAACCCTGTGGCACGAGCGGTACTCAGTTGACATGTAGCTATAGCCGCGACGCCTGCGCGTTACAGATGGTATTTTTCTATTCCTAGATTAAATTTGAAGTATGAAAGACAGGGAAACCGCACCGCCACTCGTGAGCCACAGCAGCCACAGGTTAGTGGGGAGACGCCTTTTTGAATCTTGCCCAGCAGCAAAACTTTTCGATGGCGGGGCAAGAAAATGTCTGATAAACTGATAAGAAAACCACCACCGAAATTTAGAACCGCTACTCCCTGACCTTGATCAATTCTCTGCACTGCACAACCATATACCTATATTCCCACCATGTCGAAGCGTGCAGCCGAAGTCGGGCATGACGGCACCCCTCTCAAGGGCGGTGACCGTCCGGAGAAGATGGACATTGACGACAAGGAAATGGGCGACTTCGAGGACGAGTTCGAGGACGAATTTGAGAGCGAAGACGAGATTATCGAGGCCGGCGTGGACGGCCGGCCCGATGCCGAGCGCGAAGCTGAAGAGGGTACATTCCCAGCCCCCTTCCTACATCACGCCGCGAAGTTCTGCTAACCTCCCGCAGCCGCCGCCGCCATGGAAGTCGACCAAGGCACCTTCATCGTCGGCCGCCACAAGCTCGAGCCCGGCCAGGTGCTAACACCCGACCCGACCACCTACGAGATGCTGCACAACCTGACGACGCCGTGGCCGTGCCTGTCGTTCGACATCGTTCGGGACGGGCTGGGCGACAACCGCAAGGCGTATCCGGCTACCATGTACACGGTGACTGGGACGCAGGCCGACTACAAAAAGGCCAACGACAACCAGCTCCTGGTGATCAAATTCTCCGGCCTGTCGCGGATGAACAAGGACCCCGACGCCGAGTCCGATTCGGACGACGACGACGACGAGGACGCCGAGCCGATCCTCGAGTCCAAGAGCATCCCGCTGACCTCCACCACCAACCGCATCCGCACGCACCAGGTTCCCTCCGACGACCCCAGCCGGCCGCCCACCACTCTGACGGCCACTATGACCGAGTCGACTGACGTCTTCATCCATGACGTCACGCCGCACCTGGCCTCCTTCGATAACCCGGGCGCCGTGGTGACCCCCGCGCAGAACAAGCCCGTGTCCACCATCCGCGCGCACAAGGCCGAGGGCTACGCGCTCGACTGGTCGCCGCACCACCCCAACGGCAAGCTGCTGACCGGCGACAACAACGGCCTCGTCTACCAGACGACGCGAACCGACGGCGGCGGCTGGGTCACCGATTCTCGCCCTTTCGCTGGCCACACCTCCAGCGTCGAGGACATCCAGTGGTCGCCGTCGGAGCAGTCCGTCTTCGCCTCGTGCTCCTCCGACGGCACCGTGCGCGTCTGGGACGTCCGCTCCAAGACGCGCAGCCCCGCGTTGACGGTCAAGATCTCCGACTACGACGTCAACGTCATGTCGTGGTCGCGGCAGACCTCCCACCTGCTCAGCACCGGCGCCGACGACGGCACCTGGGGCGTGTGGGACCTGCGCCAGTGGAAGACCGGCGGGACCGGCAAGCCGCAGCCGGTGGCCAGCTTCGACTTCCACAAGGAGCAGGTGACGAGCGTGGAGTGGCACCCGACGGACGACTCCATCATGGCCGTCGCCGCGGCCGACAACACCGTCACGCTGTGGGACCTGGCCGTCGAGCTGGACGACGAGGAGAGCAAGGACACGGCCGGCGTCAAGGACGTCCCACCGCAGCTGCTCTTCGTGCACTACCTCAAAGGCGTCAAGGAACTGCACTGGCACCCGCAGATCCCGGGCAGCCTGGTCGCCACGGGTGAGGAGTTTTCCATCTTCCGCACGATTAGCGTTTAAGAACAGCAAAAAGAATGTACGGCGTTTTTATCAAAGGAAAAAAGGACGAATGATGATGATGATTTATAAAAAAGAGAAATAGAGCGCCTGTTTGTATATACCTGGGTAAAGGGCAATCATGTCGGGAAGAGTATATAAAGAAAACGCTTTCATAACTGAACGCCTCTAAGAAGCTTCAAACGCCCGTCCCTGGTCCCCTTGCCGTATATCTATGCTTCATGTGTCCTATCAATTCAAGAAAAAAATAGCAGCCGTGTTCGCTACCAACGCCCATACGTGCAGTTGAAACGTGAAAATGCGAATCGTAAAGAACTTCGTAAGAATGCCGCCAGTCCAGCAAATTCCACGGGAGGCCTTCTACAAGAAGATGCCCACCCACTCCGTCTTGTTCGCCACCTTGGATCCGCACCCTTCGACAGCACAGCGCAACTCGTTGGCCGGAATGTGCCGCGAGAGCTTGCCCGACGCATCGCGGAACGCCACGCCGTCGTGCGCCGTCGTCTTGGTCGGGCGGCGGTTCTCGAAGCAGTCCGAGCAGTAGACCTACACAGAAAAGAGTGAGCAAATATGCAGCTGGAGGTGGACAGTGACCAGGACGACGGGAGAGATACTTACATGCCCACAAGTCTTGACGGCCCAGAAGTGGTGATCGCCGGGAGCGCGCTTCCGCTTCTTGGCACCCGTAGCGGTCTGCACCACGCCCTCGGTCGGGTCGTAGGCGAGCTCCTCGTCGCAGGACGGGCAGACGACGACGTGGCCATCGGCAGCAGCGGTGGCGGGGGACCGGTCCTCGCCGTCCTCGGCGGCGGCTACGGTCTCCCGCGTAAAGCCCGGCTTGGCCGGCGGCAGGGGCTGCTTCGCGCGGGGTGGGGTGGGCTGCCGCGGAGGCACCCGCTGTGCCCGCGGGAACACGTTTGCCGCCAAGTTCGACGCGGAGGCTCCGTTGAGCATGTCCGAGGAGAATATGTCAGCGAACGATCGGCCAAAGCCCCTAGCAAAGGTGGCCGCGATACTGTAGCCGAATGCGTGCCGCCGGTTCAGGAACTCAAAGTCGACGAGGTGGTCGTGGCTGTTGCCGCCCGGGCCGTCCGGGTGGAAGATGATGGGAGGCTGGTGGTTCCGATGGCTGCGGCGTGGCGACTCGTTGGTGCTGGTGTTAGTGTTGTTGTTGCTTCTGCTGTTGTTGGTGTTGTCGTCGTCGCCGGTCAGATCGATGAAGCTAGGTTCCGAGCCAAGCATGATGCTCTCGCTGCGGGACAGCCGCGGCGGTGTGAGGCGCTGAGAGTTTGTGCGGCGAGGATGGCGATGCAAACGCATCGGTGGCAGCCGTACGGCATCAGCGGGTGCCTGGCTGGTAGTAGAGTTGTTACTTCTCTGCGGTGGGCGCACCTGGACTGGCGAGTCTGGTTCCTCCGTGAGGTCAATCACCGTATCGTCCTGCCGTGACACTTGAGGTGGGGGAGGCGGGTGAGGCTCGGCATGCCGCCTCCTAGTCCTGCCAGAAGTCGTTGTCGAGGGCCGGGCGGGTTGTGGAAGGGCGAGGGGTGTGGGCGCGTGGGTGGCGGCATTGCTGGCCGTCGAGGCCCGGCTGGGCCGCGCAGAGACAATCTCGACCAGGTCATCGTCGTCGTCGTCGCTGAGCGGCACGAACAAGCTGGGTTCTGCGTGAGCCATAGTTCCGTGCACCAGCGCCGCGAGGTCGTCGTCGTCGCGGGTGCAAGGTCTGCGTCGGCGTCGACGAATGGGTGGCCTGGCGGTGGCCGGCGGCACTACTTGATGCGTGCCGAACAGCGGGCGTGGATGGTCGAAGGCGTGAGGGAAGTGGTGAAAGTCGGGGAAGACGGAGTCCAGGGCGAAGCCTCCGAAAGGCATCGGTTGCGGACTGATGATGCGTTTGATGAAGTTTTGAGGGCCTAGCCCTGTCAAAAGGTGGCGAGGCGGCAAAAAGTGGCGAGGTAGCAAAGAGGTCCGGCGTTAACTTCTGTTCGTTGTTGCGTGGCGTGTTGACGGACCAGGCCGCGGACCACTAAGCATGCGGAGACTTCAGAGGACGTTGATTGGGAGCAAGGGCAAGGCTCGGATACGTATAGATGCGGTTCTTGCAGGTGCGAAGTGGCGATACAGACAAGCGATGTGTTTGCGAGATTGTAGAGAGGGTTGTCTTGCGGGCGTTGGCGAGCGAAGAAGTGAGAAGTTGGTTGGCGATATCGCGAGGCCAGGGCGGGCGGTGGGGGCGAATGTGATTGTGGGCCGCACTATGTATGGATCACACTTCGCGCTTAAATATTCCTAGTAGGCAGCAGGTGGCAATGTCAAACTCAGCACAGTGATTCAGAAGTTTATAAATCAGACGACGATTTGATGCAAAATTTTATTTCCGAACAAATAAATAATTGGATAATTACGTGCCTGTGATGCCGTCATTCTCAAGGAGCAATCCAGGTACCCACTCCACTCAGACACGCCAGCAGCCTGACTGATTACATGTCGCACGACAAGGATCCGAAGCATATTGCCTCTAAAATCAGCCTGGTGTATTGCGTAGCTACTGATTCAATACAGTACATGCGTAAACAGCTAAAATATCCAGTAATTCACTTCTGTACCACTCCTTTTGACCTGCCGCTTTTGGGCTAGAAAACATTACATGCGTCTGTTGACCGCATCTGATGCAGACAAAATCGCCTCAAACCCCCTCATTTCGCTTATGCCTTGACACCTACGACACTGACAACTCCCTCGCCGTTGACAGCTACCAGAGTCTTGCCCGACTCGCCCCATCGCACAGCGACTGCACCCGTGGCATTGCGGAATGGCTCTGCCCACTTCTTGCTACCCTTGGCATACTGCTGGATGGTCAGGCCCGAGGGACCTGCCGTGGCCAGGTACTGGCCGGTGTAGTCCCAAGCGAGCGACTGGACCGCGCCCGTCTCGAGAACCTTGGCCGTGGCGGCGTCGCCCTCCTTGCGAAGATCGAACACCGTGACCGAGTTCTGGCCCTTGGCGGTAGCTGCTAGCCAGAAGCCATTTTCGGAGAATGTGAGGGCCTGGATGGGGGCACCCAGCTTGAAGACGGCCGCCTGCTCCAGCGTTTTGGACATATATAATCTCACATCGCCAGTGACGGTGCCGGCAGCGACAAGGTGGCCATCAGGGTGGAAGGCCACAGTTGTGAGCGCTACGACATTATGTTAGCGTACATTTATCGAGGGGCAAGCTTGCGGGGTGTAAACTTACAGGCATCAACAAAGGTTCGGCTCACACGCTTTAGGCTGGCTAAATCGTATAGAACGAGACTCTTATCAGTGCCGACTGAGGCAATAATATCGCCGCTGGGATGGACGCTGAGACCAGTCGTTGGGCCGGAATGCTCCGAAGCAGCGGCGACCTGGTTGCCGCCTTCAAAGACCTTCACGCCGCCATTGCCGGTGCCAAAGATCAACTTGGAGCCTGTCCACAGCGTGCTGGTCGCAGGCTCGCCAACAGTTATCTCGCGCTCCAGAGAGTCAGCCGCAACAGCATAGATGGCCGCTTTGCCCTCCAGGCCTGCCACAGCAGCGTAGGCGCCCTCGGTATCCAAGCAGCTCGTCTGCGCAATTGGCAGCGCGTTCGTAGCTGTGATCTCGAAAGCGGCAACTTCGCTGGGTTTGACCCAGCCCTCGGGTACAGGACGCTTTTTGCGGCCCTTGGAAAGTCTAGCGCTACTGTTAGCTTTGTACCGGTTCGAGTAGTCCTGTAGTCCGACTTACTCTTGGTGGACTTCGTCTACACGAGCCGCCAGTGCCTCTGGTAAGCCTTCGGTATCAACCGCCATTTCGTCGGCGGCGGCGTTGGCGCCACCACCAGAAACAGTAATCCTGCTCAGGGCATGTCTCGCCTCATCCCTCTCTTTGGTCAACCGGGCAATGACGCGAACGGCGGCATCGTGCTGGTACAGAGAGGTGGCGAGCTCCTCTCTTGTGCGAGCAAGCTGCTCACGCAGATTATATGTTTCTAATGCGAGACTATCCCACTCGTTTTGGAAGGTAGCGAGTAGCGCGGGTATCGAAGTCAGCGTAGGCGGGCGTGGACGCGCGATGCGGGAGGAGTTGATAGGCAGGAGGTCCTCGGCTGTGAGAGCCTCGCCAGTGCTGGGCTCGGTGCCGTGCTCGTTAATGTATTGCTCGATAAGTCGCTTCTCGTAGACGACGCCTGCGCGAAGGTTAGCCAATAAGATGCAAGTAGGGGCAGTTGGATTGCAATGCGACGGACCGGACTTTTTGGACGCGACTGGCTCTTGAGGAGCTTCTCCAGAGACTGTGGAAGCGATTAGCAAGGATACGAAATGTAGGTTTTAATGAAAAAGCTGCACTTACTTCCGCAGAGCATTGCGACGGATAGCGAAAGCTCGAGTGGCTTTCAATGGTGATGCTTAAAGAAAGGGCAATGCCTCGCCAAGTTGCGTTGTCGCGACCTTGAATTATCCCAGTGAGATTTTCTGCCTAGAGCTCGCCCTGACCAACCAGAGTCTAGTGCGTCCTCTGTATTTGTGGGTACCAGTGGCTGCATCGCCAAGTCAAGATGCAACGCTTCGCCAGAGGAGATTCGGCGCATAATTGCGTTCTCACAGCTGTTAATTAACTCCAATGGATCCAGCGCTGAATCCATATATTGAATCGTATGCAGAGAAGTGCATTCGTGCTGCTTCTCTCGAACCACTCGCAGCGAAATCACACTACAAGTAGCTGGCATTGTCGAGTCTTCATCTTAGCGATCTTGAATGCAAAGAGCACTCTCAAACTGTAATCCAGTCAGGTCTTTCCTCTCTGTCGCCAAATGCCAATTGTATCAACATACTGGGCTTTTTTCCAGGCCGGGATACCGTGTCCGTTCCTCCCTACGCCGGACTCCACCATCGGAAACCGCCGACAAAACCACGGAGCCACCCTGTACCAGTCAGCATATCTTCACGATACAACCGCAGCAGCAGGCATTCTCACTTCACCAAGAAAAAAGGCCAAAATGGGTTCGCCAGCTTTACCAAATATCCACTATCTAGGAATCCTTCCTGACAGTCGCAAGTCGGCGGCGTTAGACCTATTGTTCGAGCCAAGTCCTGAAATCCACAGCTACTTGATTCCCGTCGCCGCATCTCGCCGGTATTCCTCCTACAATGAGTTCATCGATCGGTGTCGCGAGACTTTAGCCTCAATGGCCGCCAAATCCACAGCAGACAGTCCCAATCAACATTTGCTCCGGATTTTGGGCTCCCACCCTCGCCTCGGGGCGAAAAAGGTCGAGTCTGCCCAATCAGCCGCAGAACAGGCTAAACTTGGTGGCGACAGTGAGGCCTTGGCAAGACTCAACCGCGAATATGAAGACAAGTTTCCCGGCCTGCGCTATGTCGTCTTTGTCAATGGACGTGGTAGACCGGAAATCATGGAGGACATGAAGGCCCGAATAGACAGAGGCGATTTTGAGAAGGAGGTGGACGCAGCACTCCATGTACTACTTCCTCCTTTTAACCTGACAAGATAAATCTTGGTACGAAGAGCTAACCTTGAATGATGCAGGCAATGTGTGATATTGCGAAAGATAGAGCGTCGAAGCTCCCTGTGCAAGCAGCTGGCCAGCAGGATGAATAGATTGGAACCGGGAAGAGAGAGAGGGTCTACTTTGTATGCGGGCAACCATTGTATAGGGAGTCTATAGTAAAGAAAGTATCATTTGGATTAGAATATAGACTTTCAATAATTCTCAACATGCGATGTGATGGATGGAAAGTCGGCCAATTGGCACTGTCTATGTTTGCTGTTGTCGCCGTGTGGAGGAAGATGAATCATTTGGCCGTCTTCTCCACCCCCACGCATAAATTCGCCGAATACAAAACAGTGTCACAATTTTCTCAGATCCCCCCTTTCTTTAATTCACATACTCGCATCTTTTTGCCGATTGTCAGTTTAATGATTTCCGAGTCTTTTTGTAACGTTAGACGCGCTCATCTGTGCAAAGGAAGCGCGTTGTGTGGCCGAAAAGCTCGCTTTCGCTGACCACGAAGAGTAACCTTCGCTTGTGTCTAATAGCATCCGGAGCAAGGAGAAAGAAATTCGGCCAATTCGAGGGGGCTGCTGGGGGACAGGAAGGAGAAAACCAGATAACTATCTAGTAGGGATGTCCTCACCTGCAGCGGTAGCCACAGCGACTCGGCAATATCGATGCCAGAAGCGCCAGAAGCCGTGCGACCACTGTCGCGAGCGCAAACTCAAGTGCCAGACTGACAACACCAACAACACCGGCGACGGCAACGACCGGCCGACGTGCCAGCGCTGCTCCCGCAGCAGAATCCCCTGTACATATGTTGGCCGGCCGCGCCGACGGACGTCGGCCATGCCGGCCATCTCTGCCGCTTTTGACCCGAACGACACAGCCATCTCCGTCGCCGAGGCGGAGACTTCCGATATTGACGCCTCCGCCCTGTCCAGCTCTACGGCCCACGAAGTCGTAACCGCAGTCTCCGAGCCCCTAGACTACCACAACGTGACCATGCCGCCGCCGACCTGCGACACGGAGGCCCCGAGCAGCAGCGCGGCGCTCCACCACAACACGCCATCCTCCTCCTCATCGTCGTTCCGCGGCGCGCCGACGACGCAGCTGAGCCAGACCATGGACGGCATCGAGGGCCGCAGCATCGCGCTGCTGGGCGCGTCGTCCGAGTCGGATCCGTGGCTGCTGCGGCACTGCCGCTTCGACCGGCTGGGGCTGCGCCCGGTGCGCGACAGGATGCACGTCCGAAACGCGGGTGGCGTGCCAACAGCGGACAAGATCCCGATCCACTTCATCGTCAGCGACGACAAGTGCCTGGAGCACCCGCTACTGCCGCCGCCGTACACGACCGTGGCCGCGGGGGATGGTGCGCGGCTGCAGCTGAACCAGCTGGTGCCGCCTACCTATGGCGTTCGGCTGATAAGACTGCAAGTCAAACCCCTCCCCGTTTCTCTTCACATGTGCTAACTAACATGGACAGGTTTCGAAAGCACGTATACCCGATCCTACCTGTCGTCCCCAATGCATACTTGGACGCCGCGCACACCACCGCCAGCAGCGCTGATGCTGCGTCCACCCCCGTCGCCGTGACCGCGCTGGACACCATCCCTACGGCTGTGCTTGCCGCCATGTACGGCCTCGCTCTGCCGTTCGCCCTCAACGACGAGCTCCTCGCCGTTGTCAGCGCATTTGAGCAGCCCGCGCCGCTCGTGCAGCAGCTCTGGACGCTCGTGCACGCGCTCGTCCAGGCAGCCATGCACCGGCCGTCGCTGTCCACTGTGCAAGCCGCGCTGCTCTTCCTGCACGGCGCGTCCGGCGGTGGCGGCGATGACCAGTCCAGCTCGGCGTTTCTGTGGTCCTTTGTCGGGAGCACCGTCGGCATGGCGCACAACCTCGGCCTGCAGGTCGAGTGCCGCATGTTCGGCATCCCGCACGCGGATAAGCGGCTGCGCAGGCGGTTGTGGTGGGCGCTGTACATCGAGGACAAGTGGCAGAGCCTGCTGATGGGCCGGCCGCCGTACATCCGCGCGGATGAGTGGGACGTGGGCGAGCTTTGTGATGGGGACTTTGAGGTCCCGGCGGCAGCGTCCTCGTACTTTGACGAGGCGGCGGCGACGACGGGACGAACGTTTGGCCCATTTCGTGACATGGCGCGGCTGGCCGTCATCGTCGCTGATGTGCAAGAAAAGCTATAGTAAGCTGGCCATTCCTACCTGGAGATGAAAATGCTGAGCTGAAAGGGCGACTAACTAGGGTAAATAGTTCGCTGCAAGCCTGCCAGAGGCTCGCCGAGGACCTCGCGCTCAGCATTTCCACTGCGAAGCCTCTCTTTGACCAGCTCAACGACTGGCGGTCCTCCATCAGCGCCGCCGCCGCCGCCCCGGAGCCTTTTCACGACGACACCGGCAGCGGCGGCGCGTACCCGACGACAGCGTACTTTGCCTACCTAACCGTGGTCACGTACGTGTGGCGGGCGCTGCTGCGGCCGACGGTGCGGTCGTCGCCGCCGCCGCGCATCATCGACGTCGAGGAGCTGCCGCCTCCGCCACCGCCGCCGGACGTGGGTGGCTTCTTCTTCGAGGAGCTCAGCTGGGACCTGTCCGACCTGCCGGAGATGGAGCTGCACCTGGAAGAGGACCAGGGCGCGGCGCACGCGCACGGGGACGCGAGCGGCAGCAGCAGCGCGACCATCAAGGAGCTGCACCAGGCGGCGCAGGCGTATGGCGGGACGGTGGCGGCGTTCACGGCGAGGCTGACGTCGCGTCACTTTGACGAGTTCTGGTATTCCTGTGAGTACAAGTCTTGATCATATTTTTGCAACTGCAGAAAATACTGATTGTGTTTCGAATCAGGGTCTCGGATAGGGTTCGCTGTGGTGTCCAACTTTCTCACCGTGCTGCTTGTGCAGGCACCGACGGCTGAAAACACACCGCGAGCGAAATGGATGCTGGAGAGCTGGCGGCAGACGCTTCGGCATCAGAGCAGGGCATTTCCGATCCTGCGACTGGCGATGGCGCGGCTGAATGCGTTTTACTGGGGTGGGTTGGCCGAGACGTTTTGCCTTCCGCCGCATGTGCAAGCGGTAGTGTCGTAGAGCCAGCTGTTGGTTAGTTGTAGACGCAAAATTAGTGTCGGCGAATGTAGATGTTAAAAGCCAAGATGACGTTAAATAAGCATTGAGGCCAATTACGGTTGGCTTGGCATGATCATGAGTCTTACTGATAGACCGCCTCGGCGAATGGTGAGCTGAGCTGAATGACAGCCACTTACTACTCCTAACATATTCGTTAGATAACAAGTTTGCTTTTCAGACGCCAAGCGAGTCAGGCCATATAAGCCCGGGCGCCCCTTTACTGCTCACTTTCTTTCTCACAGAGAACTTGGAAGAGACAAGAAGAGTACTCAAATCTCAGAATTCGGCAGTCAACCGGGCAGAGATATACATGGGACGAGCGTGAGACTTTTACAAGCCAGTTAGTTCAGCACACACACAACCCCTTGTCGCAGTCGGTCCCTTGCCAGCGGGACAAGCGCAGGGTCCTCTGAGATGAGCACTGGGACCGCCAATCAGCAGCAGCAACCCTGCAACACCGCCTGGAGCGAGCACGAGGAACCGCCGCCGTACGAGAAGAAGGAGCGTCTGCCGCCGTCGTATCATGACATCAAGCGCGCCGATCGGCACGCGGCGACGGGTTGGAAGGGAGCTCTGCGTCGCATGTTTCCCCTGGAGCGACGCTTTGAGACCGTTACGCTAGGGCGTCACACCACAAGTACAAGTAGAGGTATGTGAGGGGAAGAGCAGGGCGCTGCGGCTGAGTGGGCGTAATTGGGTGCGGCGGCTAATCATAAATTTTAAGGGGACACAGGCACAGTTACCGTGTGTTTTGGGTCTTGTTGTCGATGACGAGGAGGGTAGTATGCGTTAAAGTGACGACGAGAAGTGATAATTCCATTTATAGAAAGGAAAAAAGCCTGGGTGTTGAGCGTTATTTATGGCGGGTTTCGTTTTTGGGAGGATTCTGTAGAGCCATTAAATAAGGTTATCTTTGCGCCGCCGATCACTGAGGGGCTGGATTGCTGGCCTGGGGGCGGAGGAATTGGAGCAGAGTGCTAGGGTCGTCCGTCTCCCCATTGAGGGCAACTGATGGCAGAAAAAATCCAGCATAATCCCAATCGATAATCGCTTTGATTTTAAGAGACTCCGGGTCGACGATGACGTTAGGCTGCGATATTCGTTGTGACAAAAAGCGTAGTCGTCGCGAGTAGAAGGCTGCAGATCCCATCTGTCAGACTCTGCAAGCTTCAGAACTCGAAAAGGGGGCTACAATCCCCGAGGGGCCGCCGAGCCGGGACGATCGCAAATTCTTGAGTTTAGCCGTATCCGTATGGCCCTTAAGCTTATCGCCCACAATATGCTTCTGCTCGTCCGACAGATCTGCCATGCTAGTGCCATCCACAAACTCTCAATTAAAAGACAATATGCATCATCATCGAGAAAGTGGCAGTATACAGTTCGGACAGGAATATCAGTATGTTGGCGGATAAACTGCAGTGACTCAGCCTCGTTCATGAGGCGTTGTTTGCCAAGCGGAGGTATGTGAAGTCCTCGATATCCAGTCTGACATTCCCTCGGTCGCTGACGTGGATACATGAACGCCGGGCCACGCTGATACTATTCTCGCTCGAATGTTGTGTCTATGCCATTTTCTTCTTCTGAGATGTTGGAGGTGGACATGTCGGAAGATATCTGCAAGGGATATGCTGGATAAGGACTTGCATGATTGATTCGATGAAACTTGGCGGTTTTGATCTTGCGGATTCGATGGTAGGCTGCCTGCACGTTCTGCCACGGTAGACCGCTTGCGTTGGGTTTGAACATGCCGAATGTCTTGTCCAGATCCTGTCCAAAGTCAGGCGCAACTATTTTCTCCGTAACAAGTCGGGTCCTATTATTGAACTCCCAAAACTTGAACATACTTCTCGACGCTATTCGGCCATTGAATCCCAGCTTCCATCCCCAACGAATTCCCGCTAGCGCCCCTCCGATACCCGTTACAGTGGTACAAGGGCTCCTAACTCGGTCGCCCCATAATCACCACCATGCCAGGTAGGCTGGGTCAAGACCTTCCCCGATCGTTGTTCAACAAATGCGAGTTCATCTCCAGCGGCGCCACCGGATGGGTTTTCGAAGTCGCGCCTGGTATCGCTCTCAAATTCCTTCGCGCAGGCCGTGACGACGATTTCCGCCGCGAGAACGAAACCTACGCGCTGATTGAGCAGAGCAACCCACCACCGCCCCCACACTTCATCCGAAGCTTTCTGCGGCTCCCCTACGCGCACTTTATGCAACTGATGCCCGACAGCCTCGACTCTCGCCTGCGAGCTAACCGGCGCCAAGACCCCAAGACTCTTAAGTGCTTCGAAGTCTTACGCCTGGAGCCGACGGCTAAGATTGAGCAGTGGGCTGCGGAGCTGTCCAGCGCGCTCGCCTGGCTGGAGTCTATTGGGCTGGTCCAGGGGGACCTACGCCCGTCAAACCTCCTCCTCGACAGCGAGGATCATATGAAGCTGGTCGACTTTGACAGCTGCGCCAAGATCGGAGACCTGGATCCCGGGCTTCCGCCGCCATGGTCCTCTCCTAATCACCACCTTTATGGGGCCGAGACCGAGCAGTTTGGGTTCGGCTCGATCCTCTACAACATGACGCGCGGCCTCGAGCCGTACGAGGATAAGGTCCCAGAGACCGTCGAGTTCTTCCGTATTGGGGTGTTTCCGGAACTGATGTCTGGCTCCCAGCTGGATGTGTTGACACTTCGCTGTTGGAGGAGTGAATTTGCGACCTTGGCCGATATGGCTGAGCATTGCGCGACGTTTGAAGGTGCAAAGTCGGCCGCGACAGCTAACGCGATTAACGATGAGTATATAACAAGAATGAGGACGACATGCGAAGCACTACTACGTACTAAATTAGCAAACTTAGGTAATGAAATACCTCAAGATAGTTAGCTAGGTTAATACTGTCGACAGTTTTGCTACAAAGCGAACCAGTGTCAAAGCGAGACAGTGTGAAGCGAGACAGTGTCAACAGACCATCACGCCTCTTCATAGGATTCCTTATGCTCATTCAATATCATTGATGTATTGTATGTGGAACTTGTGTGTAAACTTGGGTTATATCCCGTTACCACCAAAAACTCTATCGCCTCCAAAAGACTCACCACCACCAGAAAATCCGTCGCCGCCAAACAACTCGTTTCCGCCAAACTGATTGTTGGCACCACCGCCAAAATCACCACCAGACTGATCGCCACCAGACTGATCGCCACCAAACTGATCACCACCAAACTGATCACCACCAAATTGATCACCTCGAAACTGTTCACCGCTGAATTGATCACTGCCGAGCTGCTCGCCACCAAACTGATCACCTCCAAATTGATCACCGCCAGACTGATCACCGCCAAATTGATCACCGCCGAATTGATCACCGGCAAACTGATCACCGCCAAATTGATCACCGCCGAATTGATCACCGCCAGACTGATCACCCCCGAATTGATCACCGCCAGTCTGATCACCGCCAAAATTCTGATCGTCGATATTCCCGATAATCTCATTGATAAGATCTGCGGGGACCTCATCGTTGAGATCCCCGCCAATCTGATCGTTGGGATTCCCACCAATCTGATCGTTGGGATTCTCGCCAATCTCATCGTTGGGAGGCTCCTCATTGACTCCATCTCCGATGTTTGGTGGCTGGCTCCCATCACCAGGCTCCTTGTCGCCGCCGTTGTCAAAGCCTGGGGAGTCTTTCGGAGGCGTGTCATTTCCACCGCTGATAGGCCCCTCGTTCCCATCGTCAAGAGGCGGCTGATTGGGGTCACTTCCATGGTTAGGAGGCGGCTGATTGAGATCAATTCCATTGTCAGGAGGCCGCTGATTACCCCCATCTCCGTTGTCAGGAGGCCGCTGGTTTCCGTCATTTCCGTTGTCTGGCGGCTGCGTCCCGCTTCCGGGCTCGGCGGCGCATGCCCCAGAGACGTCCTGAGCAAACAGCGCAAAACTGTCGGCATTGTTCAAAGCCTTGTTTGTTGTAAGGCCGAGGGCACCCTGCTTGCCGTAGACGACATCTCCCGTCCGCCCTGTCGAATGGGACATCTCGTGCACGAACAAGTCGCCGATGTCGATCAGGTTGTCCGCGCACCTCCGGCCACCCTGTGCCTGACGGCGCTGGCGACCACGCCCACCGCCACCCATGGTGAAGGCGCCGCGGCAGAGCTCGATCGAGCTCTCGCCGGTCCCTTGGGTCGTTGCGATCGCCGCTAGCTCCGCATTGCCGGTCTGAGGGAGGGTGCATCGCTTGGCCGGGCTGCAGACGACGCGGATCGGCTTGTTGCCGTTCTTGTCGCAGCCAATGGCGATATTTCCAAAGGCTTCCGCCACCTCGTCGAGGGTGCCGGAGTCATTCGTCTTGAAGTATTGCTCGAAGAGCGGCGAACCGTCCTTGACGGCCTTCTTGGCGGCCCTTGCTCGCTTGACGCAAAGCGCGAGGCCTTGGTCGACCTGCTGCTGCTGGCTGGTGCAGCTTCCCTCCGTCTCGGCGCGGGCAAAGTTGGAGGCCCCGTCTTCGTTAACCACGCATCCGGTGCTGTTGAGGGGGCCAAGCTTTGCAAGACTCTGGAAGATGCTTGGCTCTGCTCTGTCTTCGAGACTGGGCCAACCACCGCCGACTGCTGCGGCCATGACTGCGGCCGGCTGTAAAGCAATGATGCCAATGAGCTTCATCTTGGTTCTGGTGGGTATTTTTGCGTCTGTTTTTGTTCAAGTAAAAGCTGCAACTGATGCAGGAATATATGGCTGTGGCCTGCTGAGGACCGAGTCAGAAGCAGGCAGCCCTCGAGGGCCTTTATATAGACATAACACGCGTAAATCTGAGTATTCTCAGCTGTCTCTGTAAAAGTACATGAGCTGATCTAACTCGAACATGTTTATTGATCAACATATTTCCAAGTTCTTGCTATTGAAACATTAAGCCGCGATGTTTGAATAGTACCATGCGAGGCGAACCCCGCCGGCGGGGAACGCGCCCCCCTAAAGAAGGCTCTTGATGACATTCATGATCAGCACACTTCTGTTTGATCGTCGCTGTCAGTTCCAAAAACATTGAGGCGCAAGCACCGGCCATTTTGGTGGCTCATCGTCGTCAGTCTCCACGCAAGACGTAAAGCCCGTGGCTGTGTCAATGCATAGTTATAGAGCATTTATACTGAGAGTCGTGCTTCTTAATGGATTGAAGACAGAGGTCATGCTGGTACCGTGCTTGTCGACCTGACTGCCAAGATCCTCGGTTCGCCTGCAGGCCTGAAGGTGTTACTGTCGCTAGAAGACTCGGGAGAAGGTTCGTGGTAGAAGAATCGTCCACCGTATTCGACATTATGGATCGTCTCATATATTCCTAGAATCCCTCCAACTACTGATTTTCAGGCCATGTCATGCAGTCTGCGAGGCGTTCTGTTGCGCCCTACGTGGATGGTTCGTGGATCGTATGGTTGCTTCACTGACTCGATGATGAACTACGAGTTGCGCATTGCGACCCCACCGGTTTCAAAGGAAACACATCCATATATAGCATTATTATTATCATGGTGGTCCAGGTACAGCGCGCGCTCACCATTAAGCACACCTCGTCGGCCGACTCGTCCCCGTCGCGCTGCGCATCCCACGCGAGCAGCACACCAACTACAATCCAGCAGAAGCTGAAAATCACGCCGTGGCCGACGGTCTACACCGTCACAGCCTGGAACATGGCAGTGGCATTCTTGGCGCGGGCTGCTATGCCCGTCGCTTAAAGGCTGGGCTAGTCGTTGGTCGTTTAGTTTATATTTGCATAGTCGATCTTGAGGTTTGCATAGTCGCGACAATCGTGTGTGAGGCACCACCGCTTGAGGCAGCTGATAGGGGCTACGCTATGATACCGATAATGGCGATGATACTGATGATGACGATGATACTGATGAGGACGATGATACTGATGATGGCAATGATACTGGTGATAGTACTAACGCAGTGACTATACAACTTCCGAAATCGACTAGTTATGCACTTGGGATTGTTGGGCAAGCGCCCCTTGCACTGATCTATAAAGGCAAGACAATTTGCGAGTTTTGAGTCAGTGAAGAAAGATCAAAATCGCCTCTAAAAAACTAAAAAACTAAAAAACGCCGTCAACCCGGCGCCGACGACGCCCCCCGACAGCGACAAGGTGTGCCAGACATCCCACCATGGTGCGGCGGCTGGCGGCGGCCGGCGGCGGCGGCGGGCAATCTGGACTTGCTGGGCAGAGCGGCGGCGTCGGGCAGGATGGTGGCGGCGGCAAGGGCGAGACGAGTCATCTGAGAAGTCGATAAGCTCATAAACAAAAACGGTATTAGAACCCAACTTACCGTCCGCTGCTGCTGCTGTTGCTGCTGTAGTGACTGTGGCGGTTTAACTGAGCACCAAGATTAGCGCATGTGTAGAAAATATCCTTGGGAGGCTTATATTACCTCGGCAAATTGTTTAGAATAGAGAATCAGTATCATCGACTATGACGAGCCTGGGGAAACCACCGCCAAGTATCCTTTCGGAGATGTTTGCCTTGGGCATGTAATGTATGCATTGGGAGATGTATATTTATAGATTCAAATATTCTTTTACTTGACATACATTTAAATGTCTTCCCCAAACTCTACTAACGTGATGATAGTCTATCGCAGTCAAGTTTGTAGGCGATATAGTTGCGTGGCCAAGCCAGGCCATCATGCACTTTTCATCCAGCGACATGTTACGCGCCGCGATGATTCAAAGTTGTCCCTTTGAACTGTAGTAGGTAACTTGCGGGGATCATATCCAACTACTTTGGGCAGAACAAGGGAGATAGCCCCGTCATTGTATTTTAGCGCTGAACCAATGCCCTTGTGTTTTTGTAAGTTAACGATCAGTTTGGAAACCTTGTTGCTCCTCCACTGCCATGGCGATGCGCCTAGCAATAAGATAGCTGCACCGAATCTTCAGCAGCGCATTACGCGAAACTACGGAGACAATATTGCTTATTTTCGAAATTTGTTTTAGCTAGATCAAAGCCCGCAGTATTGCCACCCACCTGACCTTAGTAGCCACCCAACTGCAGCTTTTTGACTTTGTAGTTTATTTATGTAGGTATGTCCTGAGACACCAAGGCAGAAAGCTGGGGCTGACCCCAGCTGCCAAAATAAGAAGGCAAAGGCATCCCGCTGCAACACAACCATCAATCCTGCAGCCTCACGCTTCCTTCTGGCTTCTACCAGCATTGCCGGATCCGAGATTTCTACCAAGCTTCAAAAATATCTCTAAAGCATTTTACAGAGAATACCTACAATCGTCGCCAACATGTCCAGCCATGTCCCTTCCATGGCTGTCACAAGCGATCTACCCTCATACGAGATGGTGAATATCCACCCACCACTCATTTTCGGTGCACTAGAAACCTCCATCTAACATTGCCTTTTAGTGCTTGCTTGAAGATAGCAAGTCTTTGGATACTCCGGTCAGAAGAACTCGTCGAAATCACTTGGGAAGCCCCCTCTTGCGAATTCCTGACAGCCTCCTCGTCCGCATCATGGCAGCCCTAGATCTAGACTCCCTCTTGAAACTTCGACACCTTTCCAGAGACATCATGCGACTATTCAGTACCAAAAAGGCCTTCAAGAAATATCACCTCTCCCCGGAGCACGCGTTTCAGAGGTTCAAATATACGACTCGTATCTGGACGCCGCCTGTTGCATTTTTTTTTTCAGGCCAGGCAGCACTCTACATCGGGCCGTTGTGCTCTTCTTGTTTCCAACCTATCGTTCCGGATGCAAACGTCCACATAAAAATATGCATTTCTCGGCAATCATGCGTGCGGAGAGCGACAACACTGAACGCGTTTGCTTGGCCCATGAATATCCGCTCCCTATATGCCGCCATGAATCGATAACTCTGCATCATGTCAAAATGCTAGCGAAGCATAGACCTAAAGAGATGATATCTTGTCGCGAGGAGCCATCCTGTGGCCGACGCCGTGATCCTTCTCGCCGCTGCGGATTAGCCTCGTGGTGCCTACGACGGCCGACCAGCCTATCGTTGCTATACTGATGATTCGGGAAGGACACGGCTGCAATTGGAGTTTGCTGTGCACATATATCTCAAAAGACTTCCTTCAGGGAAACTTTGCCCGCGTTCTCTGCGAGACGAGACCGGACAAGTACTAAAGATGCAAGGTGTAGCATACTGGAGGGACTTTTGCTACTTTGCCGCGACCGACCCGAACAGATGCTTTCGCCCCCCAGGCTACGGTTCACAGATACGCTTACCGGTCCGTCCCGACGCTTGCACAACCTTCCGAGAGCCTGTTTCCGCCGAAGGACATCCCTACATTAGCACCACCGGCCGGTGCGCCTTTGCACGACATGGCTTCACGGCCACCTACAACGGTGTAGAGGTCAATGTTGTTATCTTGCGCTGCAAATGCCGTGACGATCTTGCGATAGTCAAGCAAACCGTCGACTGTATTGCGGATACCAGGTCGGCGGCTGGTGCAGGCTGGGGCAGTCTGGTGACACGGCTCTCCTATTCGCCCAGAGAGGGATGGCTACTTGAAGGGTCTAGTAACTTGCGATGACGGTGACTGCGGGTTATGGAAGCTGTCTATATTCAACAAGGATGCCCATTTGTATTTAGGTTGTACATACAAGCTGAGCCTATAGTGTCTGGCTAAAGGGGTTCTTAAACAACATAGATAGTAAGTTATTCCCACAATAGCAGCAATCCCGCTATGCATCGCTAGCAACGCAATACCACGACTCGCGCGTAATTGAGAATTGCCCGAGTGCCATTGGCCATGGTGTATTAATCCTCTGTTGTCAACAATTTTCTGGGAGATGTAAGGCCCCCATGTACAGGATGTGTGCGGCAGGTGCTGATACTGCTGATAGTTATTGTAAGCTTAAAGCACAATAATTACACTAATAAATCTATTTACTAAGTCTACAGCACTGTTATATTTAGCCCTTCTTCTTTGAATCAATTTCCTTATTCATCTCTCCTCTCTTCGTGTACACGCCCGTGCTCACAGTAGTTATGGTATCCCTTCCTGTCCACCTTGATCGTGCCCGCCGCCGCCGCCGCCACTGTGGCCATCGCCAGCGTTAGATCACTACAGTCACATCTATCTTCTGCCCGGATAATTTCCATTGGGCGACGTCGCGAACTGCCGCTCAGTACGCGCCCAACGCTCAAGACATGCATTCAGCCTCGTTGATGTGTCGCCCTGCCGTTGGTGCCTTGGCTGCAGAAGCCCACCGCAGCGGCATGAACAATACGTCAGAGAGGCGGGTAGAACATTGGATGTCGTTGGTTAAAGATTAGGCAGCTCGTTGCCTTGCCCCCTAAGCTGTTCAATACATCAACACTTTTTGACGAGAAGCGCAGAATTTACATTGATACTAGAACAGCTGTTCCGGATATTATTGCTTCATCCTTGCATATTCTGACTGTTCGATTTGTTCATCTCGTTGTGATTTATTTTTTTACTTGCCAAGTCGCTCCCCTCGCGCAATGGCGTCCCAGTCGCACGACGAATCGCTCCTGGAAGCCGTCTTCAACCACATGGTGCTTCCACCCAAGCTTCCAGACGCCCCAGAGGCTGATTCGATTCCTCTGAGCTGGGACTTGACGGAGCGCCTCATCCGAGCCTGCAAGCACTTGCAAGATCCAGAAGCGGACATGCCCTGGAAAATGATCGAGGTGTCTCTGCGCTTGAGCCGTGATGTGCTGCCTCCCATCTCCAAGGAGACGCTGGCCGTCGCCTTGTCGGCGATTGCAGACGGAGACGGCTCCGAGTGCCTTGCGCTGCACGTCGCGCAGCAAAATGCGGCCATGATTCTTTACAAAAACAAGAAGTTAGTTCCGTCACACGAGCTGACATGTCGTCCCGCTCCGTCTTCGTCTTCGACTGACACCATCACAGGACCGAAGAAGTAACCTTCGAGGCATTCGAGGTATCCCCCTCGACCGGCGCCGTGCTGGATACCCACCATGCTCTTCGCTGCGCCTTCCCCTGCCGTGCCGTCGCCATCCCCGCCGCCGAGCTAGCCGACCCGTCGTTCTGCGACGCCCTCGCCGACTTTACGGAGCAGGCCGCCGACACGGCGCTAGACCGGTTCGCGGCGCGCGCGTGCAAGGGCGGCGCCACGGTGGTCGAGGTGCGCGACACGCCGAGCCCGGCGCTCATCACCGAGATGCTCTTCTCCTTTCTTGAAGCCATCGGGAGGCCAGTCCCCGCCCACACAGTGCAGAAGCGAGTAAGGGACGACGTGGTGCTGGGCTCGGCCGAACGGCCCTGGAGGCGTTCGCCGTATTGGCTGATGTTGCGCGTCTTTGTTCAGCGCGTCATCGCCATTTCCTGTCTGGATGAGGGACGGTCAAGCCGGCTCAGCTTCAAACTCGTCATGTGCGTCGTCTTGGCGCACCTCTTGTCTGATTGCCAGAACCACATTGAGCCGGAAAAGGTGCTGATGCTGCAGGCAAAACTCTGTCGCCGACTTGCCAAGCTGGAGAACGAGCTTAAAGAGGTATCCTCGCCGCAGCACGATGGCTGCGGTGCGCAATTTGCCCAGCATAGGCCCTTTTTTCAAGCGACCGTGACCGAAGCCAGGCGTTCTGTGGAAGGACTATGGGAACAGTACAAGAAGAGAGCGGCGCGTCCGATACCCAAACTGCCGTGGAATGCTGATCCGGCTGATTTGGTCTTGAAACTCAGCAACAGCGAGCAGAGACTGAAGCTTCTCCTGTCCGCGAGTGTAGCGCCGCCGAAACGCGCCGGCAGCCGTTACTCCCCTTCGCAGGCCGAAGGAACGGTTATGCAGG
The DNA here is from genome assembly GCF_001636725.1 of Cordyceps fumosorosea ARSEF 2679. NCBI lineage: Eukaryota > Fungi > Ascomycota > Sordariomycetes > Hypocreales > Cordycipitaceae > Cordyceps > Cordyceps fumosorosea. The sequence goes on along the minus strand of NW_017387339.1, from coordinate 65,795 downwards.
TGAACAATCTAGCGGCGCGATACGCTAGCGTTGTAAGCTGTGCCGAAAGGGCCATGTTGACCCTGAAGAAAACTTTTGGTGCGGCAGACGAGGCATGTATAGAGCTGTCTGGGGCCATGACGGAGTACATGGATGTCATCCACGGCAACTTTGCCGAGGATGCCATTCTCGCAAGCCATCATCTGCTCAACCTGTTTGAGCTCTGGGTCGCCATGGACTCTGCTGCCGTCAAAATGTGCCCGCTTCTCGAGCGCTACCACCCTTCCTTTGCGGCCGAGGCGCTGGATCTGCTCTGCTTCATGTCTAGGGGCGACATGGAACGGCTGCGTCTGATCCAGGCCTACCTCGACAAGCGCATCAAACTCAGCGGCGGCGAGGCTGCGCGCACAATTTTCAGCGACCCGAATCACGGGGCGTCGTTTCCCGCCGCGTACATGGACGCGGATGACGACGAGTCGTCGCGGATGGCGCTTCTGATGGCGCGCATCGAGCAGGCGTCGGATGAATCCGAGGCCACCAAGAGGCGCGAGCTCGTCAAGGTCATGGCACAGTACGAGACGCTGTCCGCCGAGATGAAGACGGGCACCTGCGTCTGCAAGCGCCTGCCGGACGGCACCCTAGACGTGCGCGGCTGCCGGCGGTGCTACAAGGCACGCTGCCGCTACCGTCTTAGAGTGCAGGTGCACGAAGGATTCATGCCGAGGGGGAGGCCGAAGAGAGCTGCGGTTTTGCTCGAGCTCGGGATGCCCGAATATCTGATCATGTATCGCGATGCCACCTGGCGGCTGCGCATGCTGGGCCACGACCGGAGCAAACTAGGTAGGACATCGGCGGAGCCAGCCATTCTGGTCGCCAAGTTTGCTCCGCTGAGGAGGTTTGCCAGAAAAGACGGCGTCAGGTCGACGCTGACCCTGGCATCCCGAAACAAGGCCTACTTGCAGACCCATTTTCGAAAGCTGAAGTTGCCCAAGACGGCGAATGAAGTGCTGCTACCATTTGGCCCGGCGTTTACCTACTATGACGCGGAAAACGGCCTTTGGCTCGACGAGTGCGGCGACACCCCGTGGTATCACCACATGCTGGGACCGTGGCTTCCGGGCGGCATCGCCGATCCCTTCGCCGACGCGGCGCTGTACATGTGCCCAGGGGAACACCCCAGCTCCTATGAGACTTGCGCGACCCAGGACCAACACCCCGCGGGGATGTCGCGTCAGGAGTTTGCTGCGTATCAGACTGTCATGGCCGGAACATACCGGCGGTGGATAGGGCTGACGATGGAACTCGGTTCCTCGAACCTCAACCTCAGCAGCAGCGCGACGCAGCGGTTGTTCAGCCGCCTGGCGCTGCAGTCGGGCCCCCGGAAGCCCCAGGATAAGCTGGATGCCCTGGGTGAGGTGCACTCTGTGTTCCATGACGACGCCTTTTGTACCTCACTAGCTCATCAAACTCGCCAGCTCCTAAAAGCCTTGGAGTCTGGCCGGAGAGACCTGGAAGCCATGAGCATTGCCGTCACCTTGACGTTGCGGCTGCTCAGCCTCGGCCCGGAGAGCATCCAGACGCTCGCGACGGAATTGCTGCAATCTATACGCCATCTCTTGTCCCTGTGGATTTCGCAGCTTCGCGAGGAGGTAAGATGCACGTCCGACGGCGAGATAGCCTGCAAGGTTGCCTCGAACGCGTTCCGGGCCTCGTTGCTCAGCCGCCAGACCTTTCGTACCTGTCTTGCGGTATCTGAATGTCCGAGTCTGTCGCAAAACGAAGCGTTACAGTTTCTCAGGGCATCCGTCGCGCTTTCAGAGAGTCTCATTGTCAACCTGGATGCCATTCCGAAAGACCTTGAGCAGCTGCTGGCGCAGGATATGACCTGGGCTGCCCTCGGAAGCACCGCCATTCGCGCATGGACGCTGGCCAACACAGAGGCTCTGGGCACTATTATCAACGAAACGTGGGCAGATGCGGGAGGATCCAACCTGCGCTCGTTTTCCGAGTGGACGAGCTGCGAGGACGGGGAATGGCTCACGTCGCGGACAGCAGCGACGGCACTCGTCTCCTCCCAGACGGTACACTACCACCCCCTCCGCGGCCATCTCCTGATTGACGGCAAGGCGCTCGGCAGGCTGCCTCTTGACATCCGCCAAGATGCGGGCCTCGTGGAGCTGTTCCCCGGCCAGCACCTCCTAACGCGATCTTCAGGCGTAGCCGGGATGGAGTACCAGATCATCAACGGCAGCGCCGCCCACCACGAGGTGCACGTCGGGCTGCGACATGGAAGCGTCGTTATCCGGGCGCGAACCTTTAGCCACCTCCTTGAGTACATCCCGCGCGACATGTTCAGAGGGGACGCCGAGCCAGATCTCCCTACCGGGCTCATCGACGGCTGCGTACACTGGCTGAACCTGCAGACGGGTGAGCTGGAGATGCGCCGCAAGCCTAGCATCTGGGCACCCAAGTCGTCCAACTGGGTCCTAAACGTGCGCAACCGCACCGCCGTGCGCGGGCGCTTCCGGGAGGGTGGAACGCGTCTAGTCGAGCCGCAGTCGCGACTCGGTCGGACTATTGCCGACATCTTTCGGCATTTCGAGGATCCCGGTAACCTGACCATCTATCAGCCGCTGAGCGACGTCGGGCGTCTGTCGGTCGAGATCAAGCGGCTCGAGATGCGCTTCTTCGTCAACCGCAAGGGTCTGCTGCAGTCGATACAGCTCAAGTCGGAGATTGACCCTGTGCAGGATGTCGGGACGCTGCACGGCCTGCAGAGCAAGATTGTCCTGCGGAACACAGCCAACCCGCGCCGCAAGAGCGTCATGGTGCCCATTGGGTCCGGCTGCGCCTGGCAGCGCGACGGGCCTCACGTTGCCGTGCGCGTCGAGAACCAGGGTATTTATGCCCTCTTTGCCGTCGATCCCGTCCTGGGGCGGCTCAAGTGTGCGCCAGAGCCCGCGCTGCTGTACCTCCAGGCGCTGCTGCACGCCCTGACGTCGTTTCCCCTGCCGGATGAGCTGACGGGGCGCACCGGGACCGAGGAAGCCTGCCGATGCCTGACCGCAGCCCGCGGCCAGCCGTGGAAATCGCTCAATGTACTGCCCAAGGCAATGCTGGCCATGATTCAGAATGTCAGCCCCAAGAGAAAGTACTACCCGCCGACCATGCGGCTGTACCAGCGTGTGGCGTGGGACGACAGCCTGACGGCGACGATTCAGCACGAGCAGCTCGACGTCCTTGCCGCGGAGATCCTGCATCAATCGGACATTCTTGGTGCCTTTGACAGGTCTGCAGAAGACCATGACCAGGACACGGTAAGCACAGAACCACCTAAGCTGCATCATCTTGCTCTTCGTGGCCTTGTTCGTCGGCAAGTCTACGAGCGCAGCAAGCTTTCTTCTGATTCTGAGCTGCTGCTCCAAGCGAGGAATGATAGCGTCCATCGCCCACGAGGTGTTGAGTTCCGGGACAAGGAGAGCACCCGAGTCTATCAGACCGTCAAGTGGCTGCGGGCAGAGTCTAGTACTATTCCCAAGCCAAAGTCTTTGTCTAAGATGCTCAAACGCTGGAGCGTCATGGACGGCTTCCTCGGTACCTTTTCAACACTCGACATTGCGCGGGTACTGAGTATCGAGACGTGCCAGGCGTTTGGACCCCTGGTTCAGCGTCTAAGGGCCCCCGACGCTGCCTCGGACTACATGACGCAGCTGAGCCTTGCTCTATTTGCATACAGCAGGGAGGACAGGTCGGTGATCCTGCATTGGTTGGTGGCAATTGCAACGACTCCTGAGCTCAAGGAGCCGGAGCCACCTACGACGAACCAGTTTCGCGAATTTAAACAGTATCAAGGATTCGACGTGACGAAAGTTCAATTGCTCATCGCGTCCTGCCAAGCCGACTATGCCACGTATCAGTCGAGGCACAGCACAAAACAGCAGGGGAAGAAAAAGAAGAAGCTGGCTGCTGACTTGTACAGTGAAGACACGTACACTAGCGACATTGCGCAAGAATCGGGGAAGCTGGCGTCCAAGCTGCAGAGTTGTTGGCCAGATCTACCTCTCACCCGCCAGGCATTCAATGTTACCTGCAGCGATCTGGCGCTGAAAATGGTCGACATAAAGAGGACGTGGGATGCTTTAGGGGCAGACATGCGTCAGCTGACGCACAATCACGCTCTTTCAGAGTATGCAGCGTCGCTGGCAGCAACGGCGCAGCAGCTTCGCAACGATGGCCATGCCTATGGCGCAGATGTCAATGTCCAGTGGCGTCATGCGATGGCAAAGCTTACTTCGTCAAGCGGCGTGTTGGAGCCCTCGTTACGCCAGGTTCATTCCATTACCGAACTACTCCGTCGCTGTCGAGTCAAAAATAGTGCGGCTCCGGTGAACGTGAGCACCAACAGGGCATCTCTTTCTGAAACACAACGCACGCCGAATGCCGACATTTTGCAGCGACTGCCAGCCATTTCGAAGGAATTGACCATTCTGTTTGACCTGGTGCAGCCTTTTAAGCTGTCTCAAGACATCATGCAGAAGCAATACGGTGAGGATCTGGAAAACTCCATTGCGGCCATGGCGGCGTTTCTGGAGAAATCACAGGCGCGCCCCCTGCCCATGAGCTTTGACAGTGTCGTGAAGCAAATTGACGTCGCAGAGCGTAGTGTCAAGATACAAGTCTCAACTCTACACGACCTGCTCGCGAAGCAAAGCCCATGCCACTTGTGGCTCAGAGAAGGCCGAATGTGGCCCTGCGATTCTCTAACCGCACTACTCGAGCAGCTACGCGCCAACAACTACAACTCATTCTCACCAGGCATTCAACACGCGCTCGTTAGCCTCGGTCTCTCCGTCTCCAAACTCCAGCATCTCCAGCGAATCCATCATGCACGGCTGAGCCTGGATGACAAGACGCTACGCCAGGAGACGACCAACTGGGGACACTCCAACTGGAACCCATCAGAATATCCAGAATGGCTGCTACTGGAGATTGACAACGATATTCTGATACGGCCAGTGCAGGTAGATGTCGCAAAAGCCATAATATCTCCGCAGTCCCGCCGCAATTCAGTGCTGCAGATGAACATGGGCACAGGTACGGATAGTCGTGATACCCTCCTCCCGGCTGTTGACTGACCGCATCCAGGGAAAACATCCGTCGTCATACCAATGGCCGCCATCGTACTCGCCGACACTTGCAAGCTCTGCCGCGTCGTCGTGCCGAAATCCCTGCTGCTGCAGACGGCTCAGGTGCTCCAAAGCCGAATCGGCGGGCTCGTCGGGCGCCGGCTGCGGCACGTTCCGTATTCCCGTCGCTCGCCGTGCGACGCCTCCATCCTGTCTCGCTACCATCGCATGCACACCGAGATGCTGCAGACGGGCGGCATCATGCTGTGCCTTCCCGAGCACATTCTGTCCTTCAAGCTGAGCGGGCTGCAGCGACTCGTGGATCGCCGACCGGAGCTGGGACGGCGCATGCTGCAGATTCAGGCCTGGCTGCAGGACACCTGCCGCGACGTGCTGGACGAGTCGGACATGACGCTGTCCGTGTACACACAACTGATTTATCCGAGTGGTCAGCTGGCGACGCTCGATGGGCACTCGCACCGATGGCTTGTGGTTGAGCATCTGCTCGGTCTAGTAGAGAGCCATTCTGCGAGACTGCAGAAGATGTTCGAGGGCCAGGTGGTCGTTGTCCAAAGATCTTGCGGGTATCCTATTTTCCATTTCATAACCAAGCATCCCGAGAATGCGCTCAACTCGTTCTTGGCCGACGATGTCTGCAACGGCCGGCTGCCACAGCTTCAGATTCGAGAGTCAGCAGGGAACGCAAAAGACGTCGTGAGGGCGATTATCATTGGTTCTCACGTATCAGCTTCGGAGTGGGATTCTGCCATCCAGTCCCTCAAAGACGAGTCATTTGGCGCCAAAACTCTCTACCTTCTCCGCGGCCTCATTTCGCAGCGCATCCTCATCCTCTGCCTCAAGAAGAGATGGAACATCCAGTACGGGCTGCACCCCGAGAGGCAGCCCATCGCGGTGCCATTCGAGGCCAAGGGCATCCCTTCGCAGGCGGCCGAGTACGGGCATCCAGACACGACGCTCATCCTCACCTGCCTTACGTTTTACCAGCAGGGACTCTCCAAGGAGCAGCTGAAGCAGGGACTGCTAGGCGTCATGCAGTCCGACGACGCCGCGGCGCAGTACGATCGATGGACCTGCTCCTGCGCTACGCTGCCCCCGTCCTTCCGCTGCTGGAACATGCTTGACCCTGAAAATGATGCGCAAGTCGACGCACTTTGGGGCTACCTGCGGTTTGACCGCACCGTCATCAACCATCACCTCAACACGTACATTTTTCCCGCGCACGCTAAGCAGTACCCGGTGAAGCTTTGTGCATCGGGCTGGGATATTCCACTTCTGAGCCAAGAAGAAGAAGGGCGAGACGGCGCGCCAGATGGCTTGACTACTGGCTTCAGCGGAACCAACGACAACAAGCGCATCCTGCCGCAGACAATCCGACAAAACGACTCTCCTCAGCTGCTGCACACGAATGCGGAAGTACTGTGCCACCTGCTGGAGAGCAGAAACAGCGACTGCTACTTGACCATGGAGGGTGGACGCCGATTCGGCGAAGAAGACACTCTGCGATTTCTCTGCCGCAAGGGAATACGTATCTTGATCGACGCCGGCGCCCACATTCTGGAGATGGAAAACCAAGATGTAGCCAGGACATGGTTGAGCATTGACCCGCAAGCCGAGGGTGCCGTGTACTTCGGGGCCAACAGCCAGATCATGGTTCGTTCTCGCTTTCAAAAGGACCCAATGCCGCTTATTGCCAGTCCTTTTGCGGGCGACCTTGAGAAATGCGTCGTGTACATTGACGAAGGACACACGCGCGGGACAGACTTGAATCTGCCGTCCAACGCAAAGGGTGCAGTGACGTTGGGGTTAGGTCAAACCAAAGACCAGGCTGTGCAAGGTACGTCATTCAAAAGTATCACGACACGGTACAAATAAGTGTGAAAGAGAAGCGAGACGAAGCAACCGCCACCCCTCCTCCCACACCCGCCCTAGATCGCTTAACTAACACGACATAGCTGCCATGAGACTGAGGCAGCTCGGCACAACGCAGTCCGTCGCCTTCCTCACGCCACCAGAGGTACACTGCGGCATCATCGACCTGCGCGCCGCCCACACCGCCCAAGGCACGCGACACTTTGTCGTCACCTCGCGCGACGTGGTGCGCTGGCTGCTCGACCAGAGCTGCAAGGCCAACGAGCAGATGCTGAGCCTGTACCTGTCACAGTGCCACAACTTTTGCCGCCGCGCCGACATCCTGTGGCAGCACCCGGACCATGCGTCCAACGACAACAGCCTGTCCGCGGTGTTGGGCGTGGTGCGGCAGGACGAGCAGCAGACGCTGCAGCAAATGTACGGCCCTCAGGCATCGGATCAGCAGATGCCCGGCTCCGTCGAGCTCACATCTCCGCGGTTGCAGGGATACGTGCGCAGCGTGACGCAGATGGCGCGGCACGGGCAGCTGACCTCCACGTCGGCGCTCATGCAGGTCGAGCAGGAGAGGGAGGTGGTGCTGCAGGTCGAGCATATGCGCGCCAAGGAGACGCGGGCGCAGCATGTTGCGCTGGAGTTTCCGGGGCTTGACGCCGTCATTGCGCGGTTCGCGGAGACGGGTGAGCTCGATACACAGGAACCCGTCTTGCAGGCGTTTGACTACGTTGGGAAAACGAGACTTGGAGCACGCTTCGGCATTCAAGCCACTGCATCCCGTCTCTACGTGTCGCGCGAGTATTGTCGGACTGTCGCGGCAGATGCCACGGGCGAAGGGCCCGATATCGTGGTAAGCTTCGTATCCCATGCACCCCGAGCCTCTCTCCCTCTCTCTCTCTCTCTCTCTCTGTCCGGCTAACTTGACTTGCGATAGCGTCCTGTGCACTGGATCCTGTGGAATCCGTCCTCCGAAACAGCCCTCATCATCATCCCCGAGGAAGCCGATGCCGTCATCCCGCTGCTCCGCGCCACGAGCCCGCCGCGCGTCTGGCTGCTGGCGTACGCGACGCCCGTGACCAAGTCAATGCACGCCTTCCACTGCCTCGCCTACCTGACGGAGCCGCGGTGGCCGCTGGTCCGCGAGCTGCCCGCCTGGCTGGGCGTTGAAGTGGGTATCATCAGCGGCCGCCTGTACTTTCCGTACGCCGAGTACGGGCCGCTCCTCGAGTGGCTGGGGCTGCCGGATGCTGGTGGTCACCTCGGCGGTGGTGGACGTCCTCCCGCCGGCGGCCGCAACAGCGACGAGCTGCTCGCGTTTCTACAAGCGTGGCTTGCGTTTCGGCGTCGGACGGAGGATGTCTTGTATACGCCTGTTGGTTTTGTGTGTCAAGGGCAGCGCCTGGCCGAAAACCACTTCTTCTTTTCGAGCACAACTAGGGCAAGCGCAGGCACAGAGCTGGCTACAGAGGCGGGTATATGACAGAGAATTATTTACATGGACTAGTCATGCTTGTGAACTTTGGAAAAAGAAATGGTCAAAATGCCATCTGGAAAGTGTCAATTGTAACGTTATCAGGTAATGGTCAATCTCTCTATAAGCTTCAAGCACAATAACCACACCAACACAGCCATTTACCAAGTCTGCAGCACCAGTATTTTCAACCCTTCTTCTTTGAATCAATTTCCTTATTCATCTCTCATCTCTTCGTGTACACGCCCGTGCTCACAGCATGGTATCCCTTCCTGCCCACCTTGCTCGTGAGCTCGCTCCTCCACTCCTTGCCCTCACCCACCCTCCTGACCACCTCCTCAAACGTATACTTGGGCCGCCAGCCCAGCTCTCTCACCGCCTTGGACGAATCATATACACGATCAATCCTCCTCAGAAACCCCCATCCTTTCTTCTCAAACACCGCCTCCACGCCCGGCGCCATGCTCCGCAGCACGCTCCCCGGATCGCTATCCAACGCCTTGAGCGTCTCCTCATCGCGTGACTTGAACGGCGGCGGCGCGCTAATGATATACCGTCCCCAGCCGATACTTTTAGCCTTGGCCATGCCGCATACGCACGCGCCCACAATGTCCTCGAGGTCCACGCGACGATACGCCAACTCCAGTACCTTGAGATTAGCATCGTCCAGCTCGTTACGCCGGTCGTCATCATCATCCTCTTCCGGAAAGAAGCGACTCGTACGCAGCACAAGCACGGGCAGGCCCGTCTGCCGCTGCACGAGCAGACACATGTCTTCGGCGGCCGTCTTTGTCACGCCATAGATATTCTTGGGCTGCGGCACGACACTCTCGTCGATCCATGCCGCAGGGTTCCCCGGTTTCGGGCTTAGCGCCGTGCCAAACGCGCTCGTCGTGCTCAGAAACAAAAAGCTCTCCACCTGATGATTCGGCAACGCAGCAGCTTCTTCCAGGAGTACCACGGTGCCGGTGATGTTGGTCTCGACAAACTGCGCCTTGGTGTGACTGCCGACGTGCGGCTTGTGCAGCGTCGCCGCGTGGATGACATGTCGGATGCGGCTCCCCTGTAGTAGACCCCGGATGAAACCGCGGTCGGCGATGTTGCCGACGGCGGTGGTGGTGGGCGACGCGAGAACGTCAATGCCGTAGGGCGTGAAGCCGAGGCCGGGCAGGGCGAGCATGAGGGCGGTGCCGAGATGGCCGGCCGAGCCGGTGACGAGGACGTCGTAGGAGGGGTCCATAATGGCAATTATCAAGTTGCTGCTGGGAAGAAAAAACGCAATACTCTTCAAATAAAGTCGATACGAGACACAAAAGATGGCTAAATGGTCCGTGGGAGAGAAGAATGGACATGGCTATATACAAGGTTAAAAGTTAGCTCGGCCGAGGCCGCGCCCCGGCATGACTCAGTGGGGAGTCTCCATCACGGCGTGAAGAATTCAGTTGCATGCTGCTCGACCACCCAGTTTCCCAAACTTGGTCGATTCAAGGCAAAGGTGAATCAAGATCACGCAGCAAGTATTCTCCTCTCTTGCGCTCCTATCAAGTGTTATCGCGTAAGGGGCGGGCCCACGGCTCAATAAACTGAACATGCCTGTCTCGGACCAAACTCCCATTTTGCTACATCACGGCCAGCAATGATGGCTAAGCGCTTGTCAAAGTGGTCAAAAGAAGACGGATGCCGTTGCTCATATTAGGATGTCTGTACATAATCGCCGTTTATATACCGTGTGTAAACGTAACGAATCAAGGGGGAGAAGCGAAGGAGGGGGAGAGAGGAGGCCAAGGTGATGCTATATATACGCATGCGTGGGTAAGCCCTCTCTACGAAGCGTCTTGGAATTGCGCGAACGAAAGAGTCACAACTAACTTAATTGTTCAACCTTTTCTCTCTCGTGTTCCTATGCCTGGTTTTGTTACTGCAAATTTGTTCAAAGTGCCCGAGGCCCCGCCCTGAGCCAGGCCGTTTGCTGCAAACACAAGCCGCTTCTTCCCAGCCTAATGTACCTTGAGAGAGACAAGACAGCGTTTGCTGAAACTCCCTGCTCAGGGAACTTTTCCTCTTCTTTAACTTTCCATCTCTATATCCATCATCATTATCAACATCATCATTCTATCATCATTCTATCATCATTACAATCATCGTTTCTATTATTTGCTATTATTATCATTATCAGCAGCAGCATTAGCAACAGCAGCAACAACAAAGACAATAAAAATAACCAAAACAACGACAATAACGAAAACAACAAAAACAACGAAACCCAAGAAGAAAACGAACAACACACACACACACTAGTAAGTTAGGTTCTAATACAATGTTGATAATAAGCTTACGAACTTCTTAGATGGCCCTCTCTCCACCACCACCCCCCTCACCGTCCTCGCCGCCACCACCAAGCAACTGTAAGTTGGGTTCTAATATAATGTTGATTATGATCTTATTAATTTCTCAGATGGCTCCAATCCCATCGCGGTGCTGCGGGCGGCGGTAACGGCGGCGTTCTAAGACTTTTTGCCACACATCCGTGAGGCTAAGGCGCCCTCGTCGTTGTCCTCGCCTCGCCGGCGCCGCCCTCGCCGCCCTCGCAATCCTCGCCTCCGGCACCACCACCGCCGTCATCGCCAACATCGCCGTGGCCCTGCCGCCCGAGCTGGCGCCTGTTTGCCCGCCGCCCGCCGCCTGCCCGCCCTCGCTTGCCTGCCCTGCCTGCCCTGCCTGCCTTGCTTGCCCGTCCCGGCCCCAGTCCCGGCCCCGACGCCCTCCTCCGCCTCCGCCTCGTCCTCCTCCACCCGGGCTGTGCCGTCCAGCTCCCAAGCTGGCCAGGCCGCTGGCGGCCTGGCCAATCGGCGCCGTAAGAGTGATGTAAGATAGTTTCTTTAGTATAAGTGTGAAATGATAAGCTAACAGTCCCCTTTAGGGAAGAATATATTAAGCAGAGGGTTTTGGGCAGGATGTTCTCGTTAATCACAGTATATAGACAAGTTACCTTGCCCTTGAATAAATTAACTCTTTTCCTCTTATTTTTGTGTCTTTTATATTCTTCCTTTCTTTTCTATCTTTTCTGTCCTACTCTCTACTCTCTTTCCTTAAAAAATAGATGCAGTAAAAGGCATTCAAGTAGGTATGAATGGTGCACCATAAAACTTGTCTCCAATACGTTTAGCACATGCGCTAGGACAATGCAGATTGTGGTTAGCGAATGGGGGTGTCGAGGACTTCGCGATTGTTCCCAAAGGAGATGGCCGTGTGCGCCTGATGGGACCGATGCCTTGATTGGGACTTTGAGGGTGCGACTTTGTTACTTGCGACAGGGTCAAAGAATTTTATTGTAAATCCAGAAAAAGGAGATAAACGGAAATCTCAATTGTACATGTTTAAGAGCAAGACTGAAAATAAATCATAAATGTATGTAATATCCTCAATTCCTGCGGCCTCGGACCAACTTCAGCCCAACAGCCACGGCGAGCTAATTCCATTGTCAAACCGTGAGGCTGACTAGGTTGGTGGCGCCCTGTGATGGGTCTGTCGCGAGAATGCCCCTCGAGCTGAGCTTCCCCTTAACGTTAGTTTACAGTCTAATTCGGCAACGGGGTCCCCTTGCAAAAGAGATGCGGCAATGAATAAAGATTACCTGGATGGGCCGCATGTGGCACTTCCCTTCCCCTGCGTCGCGAACTCTCCTTCTGGTTTCCGCTCTTGACAAACGCGCCAATCCCCGGGAAAACACTCGACCATGGGCTCAAGGACGCTGCAATCAGCGGCGCTGCTGCTCGCCGGCGCCGTCGTCGGTGTTCGCAGCGACGTGCCCTTTATGACGGAACTGGACATCTTTAGCCAGCTTGTACGTCAAACAAAACCCTTCAAGTGGAACAACTGACCAACAAGCGGTCGCGGAACAGGCACCATGCGTCACCTCGGGCGTCACCAACGCCTACCTCTGGGAACAAGACACCACCGCGTGCGGCTCGGAGCCGACCAAGCTGCAGTCGTGCATCTGCACCAACTCGGCCGAGCTGGGCAAGATGTCGGCGTCGATCCGCAGCGCCGTGTCCTCGCGGTGCGGCACCAAGGCCGACGACGACCAGAGCTCCGCGGCGGCGCTGGTCGACAAGTACTGCCACCCGGACCGCACCATCACCTTTTCCACGCCGACGACCAACATCATCCCGGGCGTCATGAGCGACGTCGCGGCCATTTCCTCGCTGCCGCCGTGCGTGCAGTCGGGCATCTCGGCCGCTGTGACTGCTGCTGTACGTACTTGTTGTGGTTGTTGTTGTTGTCTCGCGTTGCGTGCTGACCCGCTGAGCTTCCCAGGCGTACGATGGCTGCCCGACCGTCGCCAACATGTGGGCGCCCTGCGTATGCTCCAAGAAGAACGTCGTCGACCAGATCGGCTCAAGCCTCGGCCAGCAGGTGCGCAGCTCGTGCTCCAACGCCGACGACGTCACCCTGGCGTCGAGCTTCTACACCCAGTTCTGCGCCATGAACCAGGGAACCACGTCCTTTGGCGCCATGCCGGGGCCTCCAGGTGACAGTGAGTTGCCGCAACCTCTCAACAGATGATGAATCGTGTTTATGGCCTCTAACAACGCGCCGCCAGTGACCTACTACATCACCGCCCTGCCTCAGTTCTCCTCCCTACACTCCTGCGCCCAGAGCGGCGTCATCCAAGCCGTCATGTCGGTAAGAGCCACACACAAACCTAGACAGCCCGTCGCTTTCTAATCCCGTGACAATGTCCAGCAATCCACCTACCTGTGCGCCTCCGGTCCGCAGGCGCTCGCCTCGTGTGTCTGCCTCAAGCCCGGCATCCTCGGCAAGGCCTCGCAGAGCCTGACCAGCAGCGTCAAGTATGCCTGCGACAACACGGCCCTCGCCGACGTCGCCTCGGCCGCCTCCGTGCTCGACTACTACTGCCAGGCGGCCCAGAAGAAAGTCGTCGCCACCGTCAGCCAGTCCATCTCCGAGACCAAGGCAACCGCCACCACCGCGGGCGGCCAGGCCACGCGCCAGACCTCCGGCAGTGCGCCGGAAAACACGAGCGGCGGCGGTGGTGGTGGTGGTGGTGGCGGCGGAAGCGGCAGAGGCGGGCTGGGAAGGGGAGCCATCATCGCCATTGCCGTGCTGGGCGCGCTGGTCGTCATCGGCCTGATCGCGTTCGTCGCCATCTTTGTCCGTCGTCGCAAGCGCAAAGCTGCCGCGGCGACAGACGCGGGAGAGCAGCCACCTCATCCGCCACACTCGGAGCTGGCGACAAACTCGCCGTCGTCAGAGATAGACGGCAAGCCGGCGTACCCGCCGCCGTCCATCTCCGAGGTCGCGGCCACGCCGAGCCCCTACCAACGACACACCGAGCTCTCGGCGGGCACCCCGCACCAGCAGCACCAAGCCGTCTCGCCGAGCGAGCTGAGCAGCCCCGGGGCGCAGAGTGCGACATACGGGGGGGCGAACAATCCGCATAATCCGAATCAGAACTGGGCGCCCCCGGGCCAGGTCATGTACGAGCTCGACTCGTCCAGTCCCGCGGCGCCTCATGCCAAGTAGGCTGTTTGTGTCCACGAGAAAAGAGCACAATTTTTTTGTAAATTAATGAGCGTTGTTTATTTACTTTAATTGCCAAGCCAACGAATGTCTTTCCTTTCTGCAAGCCAGCTTGTGAGCTACATCTTTGAACCTAACGGGGGGGTCCGCTGGCCAAACGTCACAAGATCATCAGGGAGCTCCTTGCCCCAGACCAGACGACAATCCCACCTGGCGCGCTCCGTGCCCTCCTCAAACCGTGCCGTCGCCGCCGGCACGCCGACATCCGGAAGCAGCCACTCGCGCAGGCCGCCCTCACCATTGAGCACGCATCTCCGCGCCACCTCTCCGGCCAGCTCGTCCCCGTCGCGCTGCGCGTCCCACGCGAGCAGCACGCCGACGACGATCCACGAAAAGCTGAACATGACCCCGCGGCCGACCGAGAGCACCACGTCGACGCGGTCTCTGCCCGCCCGCAGCCGCCCGTGCAGGTTGCCCCACGCCGTCCGCAGCGCCGCGCGGCGGTCCGCGTCGTCGACGCCCGCGATCGCCCGCGACAGCCAGGCGTGGACGCGCGCGAGGTGGTCCCCGGCGAGCAGGTGGCGCACCAGCTCGCTACTAAGAACATTGGTGGTGCCCTCCCAGATGGCGTTGACCGAGACGTCGCGCAGCGCGCGCGCCACGCTGTCCGGGTCGTCCGGGTCGTCCACGTAGCCGACGCCGCCGAGCGCCTCCATCACCTCCTGCATGGTGACCGCCGCGTTCTTGCCCGTCACCGCCTTGGCCGCGGCCGTCAGCGCCCGCAGCACCACCGCGGCCTCGGCCCCAGCCTCCGGCAGCGGCAACGCTGCTTCTTCCGGGAAGCAGCCGTCCTCGGTGAAGCTCATCAGGGCGATGGTGAAGAAGGCGAGCTGCGCGAAGCCGCGGATGCGCACCTCGACGTCGGCGAGCGTGCGCAGGTGCAGCGGCAGCGCCCACAGCGGGTAGCCAAAGACGGTGCGGCCGGCGGCGAAGCGCCGCGCGACGGCCAGGCCGCGGCGCATGGGGCCGACCATGTGCGCGCGCACGTCGCGCAGCTCCAGCTCGGCCGTCGGCAGCTGCTTGGTGCCGAGCTTGCTCTTGAGGCGGTGCACGCGCACGCCGTTGGTCACCCGCGCGCCGCCGCTGTCCGCCGCGTCCGTCCTGGTCAGCGGCGCGAGGAACGCACTCAGCTTGCCGCCGTCCTCCGTCTTGGCGAGCAGCAGGGCGACGTCGGCGTCGGTGGCCGAGGAGAAGAACTTGAAGCCGGAGACGAGGTAGTCGCCCTCGTCCAGCCGTCCGCAGCTGCCGCCGGGAAGCGGGGCGTGGCGCGCCCAGGTCTCGGTGTTTTGCACGTCGCTGCCGCCGGGTCGCTCGGTCATCCACTGGCCGGAGGTCCAGCTGTCGGTGCGCGCGGTCAGGCGCCGGTAGGTCTCGTGGAACGGGTGCGAGGTGGGCAGGCCCGGGAGCTGCGAGCGGAGGAGACGGGCGGCGCCGTCGGTCATGGAGAGCGGGCAGCTGGTCAGGCCGGACACGGGCGAGAAGAGGTAGTTTCTATCGAGTCAGCTCAGTGCACATGAAGGGACAATCTGGGAAGAGGGATAGTTACTTAGCGTGCTGGACGATGCGGTTGTAGATGCCATACTGAGTCTCGTATCCAATCGCGACAGCCCTGTTGGCCGTGTTAGTGAAGGGCTCCCGGGACTTGGACCTTGGCTGGGATATCAAGTTACCCTTCCTCTGCTCCCCATTTGCGCAGGGCCTTCCAGCCCTCGCTCGTCACGAGCCTGTCCACGGGATGGCGCGCGCCCCAGACGTTGTGCCTCTCCACAAACGGCTGCTGCCTCTCCGCGTTGAGATTCCATTCCCTGACCTGCGGCGAGATGGCGTCGTCGCCGAACTTGGTCAGCGCGGGCGTCAGCTCGGCGAGGGTGTCTTTGGGCAGGTAGGCTGCGAATAAAGGAGATGAGCACCGAGCTTGGATTTTTATACCGTGTGCTTTTTCTTACCGGCGAGCACCCGCTGGAAATAGGTGTCGGCGAGGAAGGGGTTCTCCGGCGGCGGCAAGGACAAGATGAAGCCGGCGTCGGCGCTGGCCGGGGTTCGTCCTTTGTCGGCCATGGCGGGCGGACGCAACAGAGGAAGGAATATAATGTAGAAAGGAAAAAAGTAAAAAGGAAAAAGGAAGAAAAAAAGATGCAAATGTGTAAATATTTTCCAGTCTACGTAGGGGCTATTGTGCAAGTATAGAAGCGACTTGTATTTCAAGCCTGTGGTGGAGCTGAGCATGGCTCCGGACGGCTATACGGGCAGCTATGGATATGGATACCGAGGCCACCAGCACCATGAACGCGGGGAAACTAGCCGGCCCCTCGGCTGTCACTTTGGCGGGGAAATCTGTGTGAGCAGGCCACTTGGTGATGGTTAATTATAGCATGACAGCTGTCAGTTTATACTTGGTCTCCCTAGCATACTGCCACAGTCTGTCTACTGCTCTCCTGCCTGTTGCCGCCTTTCACCATGTATTTCATATTGGGACTCAGGGTTAACAAGTTCATTTCAATCTGTCAAATAACCAAACTGTTCAGCAATACGTAGGTCCCATCATAACACATGCTAATGTCTCGTCCCTCAAAACTGGAAGTACGCCTTTTCCCAGTTAAAGTCCAAGTCCTTATAGCCACTGAACGAGAAGCGTGAATGGAAGATACTCTCCGGAAGTTTAACCAATGGTTCGACCAATGTTTTCAATGGGTCCAAGGCCTTCTTCCCCGTCTCCAAGATCTCTGGGGCCGGAATCTTGACAAGCTCGTTGACCCCGATGGACAGCGTGATCTTGACGTCCTTCAGCCCATCACGCTCCACCGCGCGCCCGTTCTCGTAAACCGCCGTCCAGCGGAGGTTCTTCTCCAGGAAGTCGCGGCATTCCAGGCGGCTCGGCCGGTCGTCCGACGGCACCACGGCGGTCAGCGGGATCTGGGCACGCGACAGCACGTGCGCCTTCTGCTGCACGTAGCAGCTGCGGCACGTCACATCGCTGCCCTCCATTGTGGTGCTGAAGGTGAAGATGCTGCCGATCAGCGACGTCTGCCTCTTGTACGGCACCGTCTTGTCGAGGTTGCCGAGGAAGAAGAGGAAGGAGTAGGCGCGGCCGTTGAACGCGTATCTACAGCGATGGTCAGACGGTATCAAGTCCTTGTCAAAGCGAAGAAGAAGAAGAACAAGACAAAGAAAAGAAAAGAACAGAGAAGAGGGAAACGTACCGATCGTAGATGACATTGATGACAGGGTCATACTGCGGCTTCAGCGTCTTGAAGGCCTCCTTCTCGGGCCCGTAGCGTCGGTTGATGTACGCGTTGCTCTTGGCCGGGATCACGTCGCCAAACTCGTCGGTGATTTCATCCACGTAGTCGTAGGTATAATTGAGCGCCTCGACGTTGCGCACCTGGTTCGAGTTGTAAAAGTCGTCCTGGTCCATGGACACGTGGAAGGGCCGCAGCGGATCCTGCGGGCTGAGGTCCGCCGGCGCCGGCCTCTGCTCCTTGATCGTGTCGTGGTCCGGACGCGGCTGCTCAACCGGCTTCTGCCCCGGATGCTGGCGGAACCAGTTGCCCGGGTTGGAGCTCTGCCACAGGTGCAGCAGCCGGTCGATGTTGCAGTGGTGCAGCCAGAAGGCCGGGTCGAAGGCGGCCACGGCCACCGAGGACATGTGGCCGGCGCCGGTGCGGTCGTCCTCGCCGCCGACGGCACCCTAGATGTAGACAGTTACGAGGATGAACATTTCACTAAATGAATGAAGTGAAGACTCACGTGGATAGCGTTGTGAATCTGCTCCAGGCTCAGATACTCGCGCGCCTTCTCGCCCGCGGCCTGGTTCTCGACCCTGTCGTACTTGGTCGATGCGAAGCGCACGTACTTGGTGCTGTACTCCTCGGTCAGCAGGCGATACACCGAGTCTCTGAGCGTGCGGTTCTGCAGGCGCTTCTCCTGCAGTGCCTTGTTGACCTCGAACACGTTGGTCTCGCCCTGGACCCATTTCCGCTCTGCGTCCCGGAGGCTGATGCCGTGGCGGCTGGTGCCGATGCATTGCTCCCACTGCGCTCCGTTAGCTGGATGCCCAAGTTGAGGGAGAGGTTTGTCTTCTGTACCGGCATGTCTTCCTTATTGTTGATCCGGTAGTTGCCATACGAGGAGTCGCCCATGGGCTTGTTGCCGGGCATCTGGAAGCGGTACATGGGGTTGTCCACCTCCTCCATCTGCGGCTGGCCACGGCCGTCCCAGGACTTGATGACGCGGATCTTCTTGGTGCAGGCGATCTCTGGCAGGTCCGTGTCGACCGCCCAGTCCCAGTACGGCAGGCGCCAGCGCATCGCGGCCGCCGTCCACTCGCCCTTGCCATCGTCAAGTTCGTCGGCCTCGCCCATCATGATCTCTTGGATACGTTTCTACACAAGGCGGTTAGCTCGTGAAATTAAAGGACGAAGCAACACAGCACATACCTCATACAGCATCATGTACACGCGGTGCCAGGTCGGAAACAGGTCGTTGTTGTGCTGGCAGTACCAGCCGCCGTCGCCGTCCTTTTGCTGCTGGTCCAGGCTCGGTTCGTCAAGTGGAATCACCGGCTTATTCAGGTTCCACGGCACGTTGTACGGGTAGCCGTGGATGGCGGCGATGCGGTAGTACGAGAGCTGGTTTTCCGGCGGCAGCTTCTGGAACAGCCCCAGCGCGCGGATGAAGAGCGACACCTCGACTCCGGTCTTGTGGTTTGTCTTGGACTCGTCGTACCAGGTCTTAACGTTACGACGAACAGGGACTGGCAGGTTAGTGTCAATCTTGATGGGCGTGATTGGATACGCCTCTAGCTTGAGATTAGTATTCAGGAGCTCACAGAATGTCATCACTGCGTCTCTCTCGCATATCTGTACTCACGGTTGTCCTCGCCAATGTCAATTACGAGATGTCCGTTGGTCGCAAAAATCTTCCAGCCGCGGAAGCGGGCGCAGAGCCGGACGGCGATGACGTTACCGGGCTGCCTCGTCAGTCAGTACGGCATCTTCTTCTTCTTCATCGTCTTCTTCATCTTCTTCTTCCTCTCACCTCGAGTGCCTTGAGAAAGATGCGCCGCATATTCACCGCGCTACCCTCCATCCACTCAAAATTGCGCGAGTTAACCTTGTTCGAGTGGCTCGTCATGACCAGCTCCTGCCCTTGGCTGTCCTTCTTGGGCGTCGTATCCGTCTCGCAGGCAAAAATGGCCAGCTGTAACCACGTCCAGTTGCCCTCGGTGAGGTCACTGACGTAGCCCTGGTCATGGGACTCGGCATACAGCTTGACGCCGCGGATCATGCGGATAGTCTGGCCATGAAGAGGCTATTCGACAAGGTCAGCGAATGTCAATCAGATTTACACGATGATAACTTACCGGCGATTTGAACCAGGTCTCTGCCACTACATCGGGACCCTTTCCTTCGACACATAAGGTCGACTTGCACCTGACGACGTAGCGAGTGTCGTTCGTGGGCGGCTGCTGCTTGAATTCCGGGAGCTTCTCGATGGTCGGTCGAGTAAGATGAGAGAGGGTATCGAATTGACTCATTCTTGCGGTGGCTTTCTGGTATTTGATATCAGTGCTTTTATCGTCCGTTTTTTTGTGTTGGTTTTTCTTGGGTCTTTTTTTCTTTTTTTTGTCGTTCCTCTCTTTGATATTTGGTCTAGGTAGCGAGCACCACGAAGTTGATGTGTTATTGTAAACCGCTGGCTATGGAAATCTAGTTGGGTTCTACCCGGCTTTAAATAGATGCCCATTCTCGTCTGTTACACCCATTCCGCTCAAAAGATCCTTTTCATCCACTCATGTGTATTGTCAGCAAGCACAACTCGCATATCCCTCAGCTCGGGCATCAAGCCGCTCCGTACGGCCATCCCGACGGCGCCACTTCAATTCAGATGCGTCATGTGGACAATCGAGTTTTCTTCTTCTTCTTCAAAGGTGCCAAACTCGAGAGACAGCTGAATTTATGTTGTCATACAGGTGTGGAAGAGGCTTCCTGCATCAACTACGTGGCGCTCAAATGGAACCCCAGAAATTGGCCGCACCAAGACATCTGCAAGAAGAGGTAAGAAAAGCGCATTATTTGACATCGACTATGTTATTAAATACTCCGATCCCGCCGATCCTAGCCCGTTTTCGGGGTATTATTTGTAACGTGGCGGAAGAGGGGTACCACCATTACTTGGGCTTGATATGTTGAGATCGGGCACTCGCCAGTGCTTTCCTGATGACGCTCGGTGGCTATATCAGGCTTCAACTACCAAAGTATCGAAAAGAAAAGGGACCCTACCGTTGAAAAAAGGAATAGGGGGGGGACAAAAAAAGCCAGGCAACAGCGAGATATCTTGACCGCCGACCTTGAACGAAACGCGACATCCTGATGCTTTGTCGAACGTGCCTCTGTAAACGTGCATCTCTGCCAAGCAAACAAGGCTGGCTGAACTTGGTACAGTCTTGTTATACTCTAGTGCGACCCTGAAACTCCTTGTTTTGTCAAGTACCAGGTGTCCCAGTCATCCTTTACAGATGTCCAGCCTACTTACACGTAGAGTGATAAGTCATCCATCCGACAACCAGTCAAGACTGGGCGCAGTCTTTCTGTATTTGGTCAGAATGTGTCGCAATCAACTACGATACATTGTCGAAGGAGGTTGGCAGCTGTACAATTGTGGCTTGCAGGATTGCTTACCGAATTACACCGTCAGCTCTCCCGCTACACTTCAGCTGCCGGTATGAGCAACCGTTTCGGCAATTACGCCAAGACAAGTGACATGCGTAGAGCAACTGCCACAAAGTTATAATATTGATTCTCCATGCATGAGCCCCTCCTCAATGCGGGGATCCCAGGCGCGCATCCAAAGGTTCAGCCCTTAGCTGGCCCATTTTCGAAGTGATGCTAACGGCTAGGGCCTCTCAGTTGCAAGGCTGACAAGGTCTTCCAGATGGGCCATTTCCAGCCTTCTCGGCCGAGTGATTCGTTTGCGCTAGAAGCCTGTCGGTGGCCACGCAAAATCAGCGATGCCCCTCGTTCAATAAGTCCGGAATGAGAACCCCTCTCGATAAGCATCGGCAGAGGGGGGTTCACAGCCCCGCGGACATGCACAGAACCCGGGTCTAATTCAGATATGCAGCCTCCTGCTCCTCCGAGTCACATGTTCATATTTGGGCAAAGGTAAGCATATCCCTGTCACTTCAAGGCGGCTCGATTGCATGCCAAGAAACAGGCAAGCCTACAAGTACCCCAGAAGGCTTGCTACGACTGGTGAAACACGGCACGTCACGACGAATCAAGCCGCGTCGAACTGATGAGGTTCCAAGTTTCTCAACAAGACATGCTTTCGGCTTCGTGCATTATGTGTCTTTGTAGTGGTGTGTGTCCATGGTGGTACATTTTCACCTTTGACTTGGAAGTACTTGGCGGTAGTGGTGGTCGGGTTCATTGAGCCAAGTGGCTGTCTCGATGGAAGCTGAGCAAGACGGCTATCTACCTTGATGGGGGCTGAACAGACAAATATCTGTATTGTTGGAAGAGAAGACGCCGACAAGTTATTGAGCCGACAGAGCCAACGCCTTGGACAATGCTCACGGTTCGAAGCGCAAGTTGGCGGGCGGCACTCCGTCCTTTAAGGCGTACTGCCATACATGCTTTAGATTTGGTGACAAGTTACAATCTTGTAGTGGTGGTTCCTGGCTCTCCTGGGTTATTTTTGCACGTGTGACTTTTGTAGCTGTCAACTTCAACTATACAACTTCTGTCGCGTTGTCTACTTGTGCCGTTGTGACAACCCATTTCCTGGAATCTAGTCGAAAGGGGAGAATGTTTTTATTATTCGCGCCTGCTTTTCACAGAGTCCCCGCCAGAGTGCTGGGATCGATGCAAGTTTGACGCGCCTCCAACGAAGATGCTGTCTTCCGTGCCATAGCATCACCGCCGACATTAAAATGGAAATCCAATATCCACCAACCCGGCCTAGAGCAGTTGGCTTGCGTTTTTCTCTCCAAAAGAACGGATGACACAGCTTTGGGGTTAATAGCAAAGCTTCTTGTTTCATCAATGGAGTACAGAAGCGAAGACAGCGCCTACCATCACCAGGGGTCGCGGTATCCATGAGTGGTGCAACGCACAAAGCGGATTTCGCTTTCAACCAAGTGAAGCACACGGCGGTTACCCTCACTACCAGATGATTAGATGATGCTTCCTACCTCTCGTTCTTTTTTTTTCATGACGTTGGTTGGGAGCCCAGCAACACCAACCAACACTTCCTGCATCCATCGTCTGCATGCACCAAGCAACGATCGGATACAAGCAAGATCGCGTACCTGCAGCATTTTGACCGGGCAGATCCCCGTCGTATATGCGGTAAGGCAGTTAGCCTGATCGACCACGCCAAGATCAACCCCCTCACCCTCGTTCCTCGATCTCCAGATCGTTTGAGCGCCACAACTAGCTCAAACTGCCTCACGCACGTGGAAGCGCCTCCCGATGACGATACCTCCCATCCTCAAGCTCCCCGTGGAGCTTCTCTTCTGCATCATGGACAAACTGACCATCTGCGACACGGTCTCGTGCCTCGTAGGGTTCCCGGACCGCCCGTCGCACCGAAACCTCGCGCAGACGTGCAAGGCGCTGTGCAAACTGGCTCTGGAGCGGCTATATCACCACCCTGCCACGTTCGGGAGCGGCCAATCCGGCTCCAAGGTCATGTCCCTAGCCCTCATCCTCTACCGGCGGCCGGACCTAGCCGCGCGCGTCCGCGAGCTCAGCCTTCTCCGCCGGCCCTGGGGCCGCCGGGAAAGTTACAAGGGTGGGGGAGGCAACTAGAAGATCTCGCCGGAAGATGCCGCGGTCTTGAACCAGGGCTGCCGTGAGCACGGCATCGTCAAGGGTCATCCCCACCACAGGGTCGACCCCGACGAGGAGGAACTGTACCGGATCGATACCGTCGAGGGTCATGCGGACCTTGCCCCCGGGTGGTGTAAAAGCGCGAGGGGGGGCGCTCGCGACGCTCGCCATCGTCAAGTCGCCTAACCTGCAGCGCCTGGAGATGACGGCCGGCAACCGGAAGCTGCCCCGCGCCGTCACGCAGCCGGGCCGGCTGGACGGCTTGACTGAGGTGCGCTGGTTGTGCCCAGTTGGGAGAAACTGCTAGATACAGGACGGCGACACCTGGACTGGCAGATCACAGCAGCCCCCGCGCTCCGCAAATTGACTTTGCAGAACGTGTGCCGAATAGACGAGATGACGCCTTGTGCCGTGCCTGATCTGGTCCTCAAAAGCGTCGTGCTGGACAAGGAAAGCGTCCAAGGACTACAAAGGGCCTTTCCCCGGCTGGAGCGATTGGTGGTCAAGTTCGGCGTGCATCTGGACAGCAGCGAGCGGTACGAGCTCTACCGGTCCACCGCCGCCACTTGTGCGTGCGTCATCGACTGCCTTGTGAGGATGTACGGGGAGAGCCTCCGTCATCTCCACCTCGACTGGTCAAGCTGCCGGGTCCAGCACGACGATGAGGCCTCGAGGTCGCTGGCGGGCCTCCGGGCGATGACGGGGCTGACCGAGCTGACCTTGACGTGGCCGCACAGTCATCGGAGCCACGAGCCCGAAGAGAACGAGAAGACGTTCTGGGCCAGCTTGCTCCCGCCTTACCTAGAGGTGCTGACCATAAGCTGCCCTCTGCTCCTTTGGTGCGCGCTGCCGCTGCTAGCCGCCGTTGATGAAAGGTGCGGCAAAATGCGGAAGGTGACCATCGAGAGCCAACACGGACCGTGGGACGCGGATGAGCTGCATGACAATTTCAACCCGGGGAAGATTGGGTATGACTTTGCGTACGGGGACGACGATGGATTCAGAAACCACTGGATTTTGCTTAGTCCGCGGCGATGAGATGGCATAGGCAACGAGTAAGACGGCACGTTTGGCAAACATCGAAATTCCGGGATACATGGCCTTAACAGTGAACATGGTAGATGAATAGATAGATCTATGATACAGAGTTACATTATTTAGTATGCTTACACTCGCTTGACGCACTCGCCCGTGCCCTACCACATGGTCTCCTCCACCACCTTCTTCTGTTTGGTGCTCTTGATCTTCTCCTTGCCGGGCACCTTGAAGTAGAGACTCGGCGACTCGCCCGGCTTGAGCTGGCCGCTAAGGTAGCCCCTGTGCGCCGGGTCCCTGTAGTACTCCATGTCCTCTCTGCCCGTCGGGTCGGGCAGCCGATAGCGGAAGCCCCTCGCGCGCTCCAGCACGCCCTCCACGTGCTCCTTTCCGACCGGCAGCGGCTCGTCCGTGTTGACCGACTCGCCGGTCAGCAG
Source organism: Cordyceps fumosorosea ARSEF 2679 (assembly GCF_001636725.1). Taxonomy (NCBI): domain Eukaryota; kingdom Fungi; phylum Ascomycota; class Sordariomycetes; order Hypocreales; family Cordycipitaceae; genus Cordyceps; species Cordyceps fumosorosea. The sequence goes on along the minus strand of NW_017387339.1, from coordinate 41,425 downwards.
CCGGCGGATGGCGAGCTTGGTGTAGTAGCGCGTGACGACCTTGCCGCCGGCGGCCTCGATGGCGGCGATGGCGGCGGCGGAGGCGCGGCTGACCATGACGTCAACGGGCTGGCGCAGGCACGCGGCGCCGCGCGACAGCACCTTGACGCCGTCCTTGACGCTGCCGACGAGGCCGCTCTCGATGAGCTCCTTGGGTGTTATGCGCTGTGTCGGGTCGAGGCGGCCCTGGTCGATCCAGGACTGGATCTGGTCGAGGTTGACGGTGGAGAGTTGAGGTGCACGCCTATATGTTTTCGCCTCGTTAGCTTGCTGTTGCCATCGTCGTCGCACTCACTTGATTCCTTTTGATTTCACGCGGCATGCCCCTCGTCAGGAAAAAGAACGCACCAGTTGTTAAACCCCTTGCGGCCGTGCTTGACGATCAGCGGCGTCTGGCCACCCTGGAACCAGGGCCGGACGTGGCCGTGCTGGCCCTGGCCCTTGTGGCCGCGTCCGGACGTCTTGCCGTGGCCGGAGGACGGACCGCGTCCGATGCGCTTGCGGTCCTTGACGGCGCCCTTGTTGGGCGTCAGGTTGGCGAGGATGGAGACGGGTCGTCGCGAGGGTCGCTGCGGCGGCTGCATCGACAGGTTGGCGAGGCAGGCCGTCAGGGAGGAGATGTGTGTGGGCGGCGGGAGGCGGCCGCAGGCGACGGCGCCAATGGCATTGCGTACGAGTAATCTCGGTGGCATTGCTATCGAAATTTGCGCTGCGACGGGCCTCGACTTAATAAATGATGGGTTGTCGTGTTGGACAACGCTTTCCTGATGGGCTGGACCGGACCAGCACGTTGAAACCAGGAGCTCGCCTGAAATTTTTGGCGGCGAGTTTGCCAGATCCACTGCCAGCTCTGATTGGCCAGGCCCAAAAGGTAGCAATGTACTTTGCAAGTGCCTACCCTACAGTAGTGGTAAATGTAGATGCAATTGTAGTGATTAGACCAGGCACAGGAAAATGAAGAAAATAGTCAATTGATTAAAGGCTATCTGTGTCTGCTAAATAATGTGCATATATACAGTAGTTTAGTACAGCGTTCATCCGTTCTAGTCAGAAGTGTCCGAATAGAGTGCGCAGCACAGGCTTTGCACAATGGAGCATTGTCTAGGCGCAGCGCTGAGGTTGTTGCTTGATCTACGCGCCTTCTCAACGAGGTCCTTGAGGATATCTCATGTTTTATAAACTTTTTCTAATCGAAATATCCAGCGATATCACGTACCTACAGCATTTTGACTAGGCAGAGTCCCGTCGCATATACGGTGAGGCATTTAGCTTGATCACCCACGCCAAGAGCAACCTGCTCACAATCGTTACTATCTATTAGGTCCCTGTTACACGTAATATATTAAATTTAGTATATGGTAGGATGAATACTGTGTTAGGACCCATGTTAGAAAAGGTACCAAGATTATTACGCCCTTATGAGTGAAGTGTGAAGTTGCCTTGCCTTGGCCGTTTGCACGCCTGCCAGCTGGCAGTGGCGAGCGAGTTAATAAATAAAGCATGCACGCACGCGCAGTTAATTCATTGCTGCCTGAAGTGAATGGTTTATTTACTCCGCACTATGTTCTTCTTCATTTGCGCACCTCTTCCCTGCTCCTCCTGCATCCTTCCACCTCTCCTTCCCGTTCATACAGAACAGAATCATGCAACTGCTTTCGAACTGCTTCATAGGACCAATAACTACACCACCAACCAACAACCAGCAAGTACAAAAAAATGTACAGATACCCAGATCTGGCACGCAGGCCCACCGATTCCAACGACCTGAAGAGCGCCGCGGAGCTTCTCCGTGGCTTCGTTCTTGAGGATGGCTCGGTGGAGCAGCGAATGGTGCCCGGCAGCAACCGGCCTCCAACATCGCTGCAGCAGGTAAGTTTCTAGTTCTATCTGTTAGGCATCTAGAGTATCTATAGCGGTGCTAATTTATAACAGGCGGCACAGCTCGCTGCCTCAAGGTCCCCATACGAAAATGTCCCAGAACACTGGAAAGCACAGATGAAATGGGATCTGGCCACCACGTCTGACTCGATCTTTGTTCTCAGCCCAGATGGCAAAACTTACCAAGAACCCCTTGCTGTCCGTGGTGTGCCGGTGGAGCGAATCGACGAGTCCTCTCCCTATTAGGAACCAGGTTGGCTCTCGCTCGACAAGCTCCTTCTTGCAGAGCAAGGCGCGCACCAGAAGAAGATGAAATATCGCGCCCAAGCGGAGGCGCTGAAGATTCCCAAAACGGACCGCAACAACAACATTCGCCGAAAGGAAAAGGTTGCGAGCGATGATTGCAGCAAGTACGGCAAGATTCGAGAAATCTTCGGCAACGGAAATGGAAACTATCACCCAAACCAGCTCGTCGCTAAAAGGTATTTACCTGCTCAGGGCCTCTGCGAAAAGGAGCTTCTTTACAAGCTTGCACTTAAAATTTCAAATCTACAAAAGCTCTATCAGAAGAAGAAGTTGGTCATGAACCCTTACGACTTCTACCGGTGGGCGATCTGCAGGAACATGAAGTCAGATCCCCACAACGCCTTGCATAACTCTCGCAATAGCATCACCGGCACGATTCGAACAATGGGAGATGACGGGGCTCACGCCGACCAGGTCTTCCGAACCATTGTTCTGTACTGGGCCTCAATAACCGGCAACGAGAACAAGTTTGGCAAGTCTAAGAACCATTCCCAACAGCGCCGACCGCGCATGATGACAGAATCGTCGCGGGACAGCGCTGGCCGTGGCGGACGAGATGTCGCTTATCGCATTTCCAGACTGGAAACAAAACGCACAAGGCGTCGCGATTTGTCGGCTCGGCCCCAGCTGTTTGGGGGAGTGAATGCTCACCGCGCTGCGATGGCAAGTCGCGACGACAACGACCAAGTGATGGGATAGCTCTCGGATGTGGCGAGTTCTGACCAAGGGGCGAATTTAGCAAAGGGGGGAAATGCCGGGAGAGGTGTTGCTATGAAATTCTGCAAGTTTGGGTAGTGTTATCGCATGGCTTGTGTTGCATTGAATATTTCGAGAGGCGCTTGCTCCTTCTTAACAAGTCTAAGGGATAACAAAAGATTCATTGACCAACTACAACAATGATTACGCCAGTGTCTCAATGAGTAGCCAAAGTGGCCATGTCAAATTCAACCTCTAATTACAACCTATCGCGGTCCAGGTTTTTCTCCGCCATCCCATCTTTCAAACACGCAAGTAGTGCAAAAAAAGCGTGCCTTTTCGCTCCCCAGGTACAAAATGCAGCCCCAAAAAGCAGCCCCTTTCCCAGCAGCATCCCCAATCCAGTCAAACAAAAAAAGCCAGCTTTGGTCTATAAGGAAAGTGGCAGCTACCTGACACCGAGATCTGTGAGCGCGAAGCAGAGGGACCTATGCGTCCAGTATCAGAATCAGCCTGCCGCAGACCATCCCGTTGAACTCCGTTTCTTGAATGAGGCCCTTTTCTGCTTCGAGCATGTGCAATATGCAAGAGTAAACGCCGCGTAAGCGCCTGTGACGCTCAGCCGTGTCTCCGCCAGTAGTTCGAAATGCATCTGCTGCCTTTTCTGGCGAAAATTGTCTTGCCAGTGAAAAAACAGGACCAGGAACTTGACAGACCATGCCATGGAAGAAAGCAGCAAACAAACAGTGCGGTCGAGGAAATAAAAAGAACTCCGCTCATTATGTGAAAAGGGTTAGGTCGTTATATCCAAAATGAAAAGAATCTAAGGGCTGGCCCAGCCACCGGCAACATCGACCCATTCGGCCATACATGAGCCCTCCTTGCCCTCAACGTCAACAATGTCGGTGTCACAGCGGCAGCGGCAGCCAACACCGTTTTCTTGCGGCTCATCGTACTTGCCCCAGTAGTCGTCTTCCTCCTGGCGCTTCTTTTCGTCCTTGGTGTTGGGGTCGAGATACGGGATGGGTGGAAGTTGTCGGGCCTCAGGGGCATTCGCAGGGCAGTGCTGAATCGTGGTGTGACGGTATCCAATATCGCGGAAGTAATGGACATCACTAGGACCCAGGAGAGCACCAGCAGCAAGAGAGTGGATAGGAGCATCGCCCCACTGGTGAGAAGGGTTAGTTTTCTCTATGTCTTGTCCATGGGAGAGACGAGGTCAACTTACACGTTCCATCCAGAAGCCGCCACTGCGGTCAAGCGTCTCAAAAAAGTCTTGGTACTCCTTACTGCGAAACCAGCTGAGGCGGGCAATTTCAAAGTTGGACCAGAAATGGCACATGTTGTAGCTGTCGCCCTCCATCGTCTCCGGGTCAATGTCGGGCAGTGCACCGCTACCAGGCTCGCTCTGGGCAATCTCTTCGGGAAGGGCGTCCTTGATGACCTCGGGCTGCTTCTTGCGGGGTTCGAGGAACATTTCCCAGAGACCCTTGGAGGTAATGTTGTTGTTTCGCATGTAGGCGGAGGCGTAGCGGAAAACATTGGGGACTGTTTCGCGGAGTTCTTTGATGGCAATGGTGAAGCCGTACGTCTTCTTGTTCTCAATCATCTTGAGGAAAGGATCGCTGATGGGGTTAGTACATAGCTGGCGTAAAAGGGCGAGAGGTAACATACTAAGTGATGTCGCAGAAATAGGTGATTTCAGGCTCAACACGCCAGTACCACTCATACTTGAGAAGGAGCGGGTGGTTGAAGAAGAATCTACATTGGTCAGCACTTGCAATAGAGACAAGGGGGCGGGATTCTTACCCAGAGTAGAAGCGGCACATGAAATGGTAGCTTTCGAGTCCACCGTACATGACGGCATTATCACCTTGCTTGGCGATACCCTCCTTGGCTACCTTGGTGTCGATCCAGTCGGGGAATCCCCACATGTCGGGGCCAACCTTGCCAAACTCGACGGTACCCGAAGTGTGGTTGCGAACAGTCTCCTTGAAGGTCTCGTTAAAGTCGCCGTCATTGAGGAAGACGTAGGGGTAGTTGAACCAGCGATTGAAATGGCGCTCGACGGACTTGATCGACTGGAGAACACCCTCGAGCTCCTTGTTTCGGGCAAGGACGACGAAGGTGGCATTTGCTCTCGGTTGCTTGTTGTCGGGGGGTTGGCAGCCAGTGAGAAAGACCTTGTCGTACTTTTCACTGATTTTTCTGGGAATTGTTAGCTGTCTCATCGAGATCGTGGAAGCCCGGTGGTAGCAAGCGGGCAGTACATACCTAATGGCTGGCGGTGCGCCAGCTGGAACGAGGATGCTGCCGTTGTTGGTGGGATGCCGGACGAACAGCACCAGAATAAGAATGACGACAATCAGAGGAAAGAGGATGACGACGCCAAGCGGCACAGAGACGGCCGAGTTTCCTCGCAGCCGCAACGGTCTCCGGAAAAAGGCGAGGCGAGCAGCCCATCCTTTTTGTCGGGCGCCTCCTCTTTTCTCGTCAAGTGTAGGCAGCTCGAGCTGAGCCGTCGGGATCATGCGCTTAGCCCTATGGAAGAGGTCCATGATGGGCGGCAGATGGAGTGAGGGCGTGAATGGCGGAGAGGATCAATAGTATCGAAAGCGACAGTCGTGCAGTTGTCTTCCGCAGGCACCGTGCTTTTCTCGCCGGGGGCACAGGCGCAAAAAGGGGACCCGATTGTCGAGTTCAGGGGGGGGAGCCCGTAGTTTCGACCGGGGGGGTTCGAGGCGGGATCAACGTCGCGGGGAGTGAAATGATATCGTAGAGTAGTCTAGATGCTGAAACTCTATCTTCAACGAGCAAGAGCGTAGCAATGTCTATTCGCGGTGGGATGGGGGAGACGCCGAACGGGAGGCACTGCTCAACGGTTCGCAAGAACGGAGGGGCGACGGTTGCGAGACCCTCACCGCGCGGTGCACAAGAAAAAGACGGGGTCTATTAGAAAAACGAAGGAATAAAAGGGAGAAAACAAAGGCACGCAGCAGTCTGCGCCGATGGGCAAGAAGATTATCCTGCAGAGAGGACAACTCTAGTTAGATACCGTCAAAATAAAAGTCGCTGAGAAAGGTGCAGGACAGCAAAGCAGAAAAAGAGATGAGGCAGAGATGGGATCAGCTACTAGACAGGATCCGCAGTGCCGTTGCTGCGCTGTGACTGGATAGAGCCTCGACGCTAGGCTATTTTGGGCGGCTCAAAGCAGGGCAACCAACCAACCAGTCAGTTGCGGCCTTTTGAAGTTTGGTTAGGCATTTCATTAGGACTGGTCAATTCCTAGCCGTATCTATCCAGGAATCCAGGAACTGTTATTTTGATTCATTTGACTTTCTTGCGACTCCCGCCGTGCCGTGCTCCTCTACCAACGAGTCTCAGAGTCTGTCACAGGCTGCCAGTGGTCGCATCCCTGTATTTTAGGGGCGGACACTGAGAACAAGCCTTGGCGGCCCTTCTCCAATCGCGCCATTGGTCATTGGTTCACCAGATAAACTCTGCGCGGCCAACTTAGGTAGCTGTGAGTTCGGGAGTAAACGGCGCGCCAATCCGGCTGCGAACACGTCCCGGACCAGCTATGTCCCATTATTCACCACTTAATGGTCGCTCAACACCAAGGATGAGGAATATTGTCTTCGTCAAGTATTAGATACAACCGCAAGTGCGCGATGCTGCCTTGGCGTCAGCGTCCCCAGTCCGATTAAGGTCCATGCAATCAATCGACTTGCCGCCGTAATCAATGGGCCGTCGGTCAGTGGTGCTTGATAAAAAGCGAGTTCGGTTCGTCATACAGACTGAGGGGAGGGTGTCGTAAGGTCAGTCCGTCGGCCTTTGCACGACCACCAAGACCCCTTGTGATACCCGAGACGGGACCCGGAAACCGATGCATCCGGATCGATGGCCGTCGGGAAAAACGCACGACATCGCAGCCATGGCGCTGCCTTTCATCGGTGTGTTGTCATAGGAAAGCTCGTCGGCGATGACGCTGCTCTTAGACCCTTGTAAAGGTAAAACTTCCGTCGTCTGGGAGTGCGTAGGTCGGTAGAAGTGTCCCAACAGGATGTGAGCCAAAAGGCTGCTGAGATCGCGAGGCCGCCGTCTCGTCCATGTTCGAAGCCATTCGAAGCTCGGCACAAGCCGCCATCAATCCTCGTCAAAACTGAGCTTGATCACCTTCGCCTTCTTCTTTAACTTCTTCGCCCCCGTCTTGTCCTTGTCATCTCCCTTGTCGCTCTTCAACCCATTGCCATTCTCCTTGCCATTCTCCTTCCCATCCTCCGCTTCCTCGCCCACAATCTTGCCGACCTTCCGCTTTCTCCCACCAATCGTCATTTTCGCATTTGCCGCCCCCCCGTCCTTGTTTCCCTTCTCCTTCTCCCCCGCATCCCCGCCATCGCCCCGCGTCGGGTCGGCGTCGTGCTGCCCGGCGGCGACCACGCCGTCCTTGTCCACCTCGAGTGCGAGTGCATTGCCGTGCTCGTCCACCACCAACGGCACATCCTCGGCCTCCTCGCTGCTAGAGCGCTTCTTGCCGGCGGGACGGCGACGAGCGGCGGCGATGGGATCCGGACCCTTGTGCCCGGCTGCCTGCGCCTGGAGCGCGGCCAGGAAGGGAGGCGGCTTGGACGCGTAGGACAGGTTCTTGGCGTTGAATTTTTCAGGCATGGTTGCCTAGACCGCGGCGGCAATTACGATTAAGCTTGCGGTAAGTCAACGAAATTTGTCGTTTTTTGTCGTGATTGAGCATGGGTCCAGACTTACGGTGGTTGGTTGTGAGCCTGACTAAGCGCTGGATTAACTCTGGCTTAACATCAGACCACTTTAGATTGGCTGTTTCCAACGGGCATCAAGTAGTGGACGGATTGGACGGTTGGAAACGTTAAAGTCTACGGAATTGAGAACTGTCTCTCCTCCTTCGCAAGGACTTTCAAAAGTGAGATACCCGGCCATATGTTAAAGGGATGATTGACAACGCGCAGGTATATGGATGGAATCTTCAATTAACCAAGGGAACAAGTTCTCTCATATTCTACAGTTCACCACTCTGCCGCGTGGGATGCTTTTCCGTGCTTTTGCCTGCACGACGCCGAAAATTCGCACAGCGCTTCCCCAGTCACTCTTCTCTATGTAGTCTCCTTGTACAGTTGCATCGACATCCTATCCCATGCACCACGAAACATCCCCCGTCAGCATTTCTAACCCGGAATTCCAAGGGGCGACCCGCTCATCGGTAGCGGTACTCGGGCTTGATGTAGTCGGCGAAGGTCTGCGGCTCGGGGTACTCGGGGCCGTGGTGGTGGCCGTGGTGGTCGTCCTCGGCGCCGACGTAGTCCATCTTGTAGACGCTGCCGCACTCGGGGCAGCGCTCGATGGGGCGGTCCTTGGAGATCTAAATTGCGGCGTTAGTTGATGGCATGCATCAGACATCCATGATTCGTGCTACTTACGCCGAGCCAGGTCACGACATGAGAGTCAGCAGGGTAGCCGGTGCAGCCGAGGTACTGCTCCTCGCCGGCGGAGCGGACCGTGATGGGATCCTCCATCGTGCCCTTGCGGCTGGCGTCGAGGGGGCGCATGTCGAAGATGTCAACGCCCTCCATCTTTCCGAGAATTTCGAGACGCTCGAGACCCGTCGACTGCTCGAGGTCGGTCGGGACAGTGCCAGCCTTGGCGCCAGGTCCGAACAGGTCGTCCTCAGTCTTAACTTCTGCAGACGGCAAAAAAATTTATCGTTAGCTCTTGATCCTCGATCAATTGTGGTGGTAGCTCGGTTGACTGATCAATTGTTGGTGTTTCGCAATCGGATGTTGTCGGGAGTCGCGATGACCCCATCGGAGAGAGGGACCGCCGAGGATCAAGATCAAAAAGAAAACGTACGGTTAAAAGTCTTGTAGGTGCCGATAGACGTGCTGCTGTCGTGAGCGAGGGCGGCGGCCTGCTCGCTAGGGGTAGAGGGACCCTTGGCGGCCTCGCCTGTCATGTAAATTTCGTTAGTTGTCACTGACGTGCAAAACAAAATATTTTGCCGAGACGGATTTGCGTACGGCGGACAAAGGAGGTGGCGAAGGAGCGGGCGACGGCGGGCTTGATAGCCGCACGGCGAGCCGCGGCGATGGCGGTGCGTTGCATGAACATGGCGGGCAGAGGCGACAGTTCGGTCGAGGTTGGTGGTAGTGAGTGAGGCGGATGGAGGAGTGGTGGCCTGTTGTCGAGGGATTTGTGAGATGAGCTGTTCCAAGTGGAAAGGTTGAAGAAGCTCCAGTTCATGCTTGAATTGACCAATCATGACGTGCACATTAGCTGCACGTGATTTTACGGCTTTGGCTACCCGTCAGCTCGCCTGGCCTCGAATACCCGCGGCACGATATAGCGACACAATAACACCATAATTACATTTTCTTTTCTCAATTCAGTTTCATTTTAATAGCCAACCTATTATAGCTGCCTAAATCTTACGCGTTGCTTTTACATCCGCAATATGAAATGGCCGACAGCCACTAAGTAGTTAGAAAGCCAAAAGACAGGAAGCTACCAAGAACACAAATCAACATGCCTGGGTAGCGGGTAAATCCTGGTGGTTGCCTCCGACACAATACTTTTGCGATCCTGTAATTTCACGTATTGAAAAGAAGTCCCTATCAATATACTCTCCTCACGCGACGAACGCGACACGAGGACGTGGAAGACTACGCTACCTGTCCTCCACCCAGGTTGAGACGGAATGGTACTAATTGACAACATTGACCTTTCTTCCCCTTATTCTCCTGGGAATCTTATTAGAAAGTAACTAAATTACTTAGAGAAGCTACTACTCTATATGTTTTAGAAGAGACTTACTTTAACGTATATACTATGTATATTCTTCGTAGATTCTAGGACCCCTTTTCGTAGGTAGTTTGTCTACCTGTCGGAAGTCATTCACCAAACCCACAACCCCTTCTTCCCCTCTACATCCTGCTCGAATCCTCTGGCACCACCATACCATCCTGGTACCCCGACGCGACGTGCCTCCCCTCCGGGCTCCAGATCCTGGACACCATCGTGCACCTCCCCGCCGCCACCCTCGGCCAGCTCGCCTCCTGCACCCACCACCCTTCATCCCGCATGACCGCCTCCTCCGCGTTGACGTGCACGTAGAACGCGTAGCTCAGGCTGGCCGCCCGCCCCCACCGGTGGCCGTAGCCTAGGTGGCACCCCAGCATCGTCAGCCCGTTGCGGTCCGCCTCGAACGCGTGGCACACGACGTGCGCGTTGCAGTCCCCCGCGGGGATCGGCCGTAGCGGGCGGTAGAGCATTAGCTCGCGGCGCTCCGGTACGGGCTTGCCCGCGTTGTGGCCGGTCATGTCCACCCGGTACATCTCGAGCACGGGGAAGGTGCCGGGGCTGGTGTGTCCGCTGCGCGCGACCTGCTCCTGCACGGAGTCGATGTGCACGATGTACGGCCGGTGCCATTCCTGCGGGCGCTTTCGGGCGAGGATCTCGGCGAAGCGCACTTGTGGCGGTTGCGTTTCCTGCACGTCGTCGGGAGAGGGCATGGACCGCTTGAACGTGGTGAGGCAGGTGAAGCAGACCCCGTCCAGCTCCTTGGTTGCGTCCACAGGGTTGAATCTTCCCGTCTCATCTATCGCTGACGGCTCCTTTGGTTGCCTCGTCTGCACTAATCTTGTCGCGAAGGACTTGCCCGTATGTATAGGCGTCACCTCGTGCACAAAGGGACGATCCGAATGACCAGCAATAGTGAAGACGCCTTGTATAGACTGGCAAGTCATGTCAGCAAACGCGTCGCCATCCGATCTGCAGAATTTATGTCATACGTACATGTATTCCCATGTAAGCCTTCTTATCATCCCGTGTCTGCTCCTTCTGCTCCTCAAACTCGATGGCTCTGGCTGCAGCTAGCGGCGCTTGCGCATAGACGACACCACCAAAGACGCCTGTTGTGGTCGACTTGTTCGTTCTAGTCTTTGTCGGCTGCTCTTCCACCCCTGGGGGCAGATCGGCACCTGGCCGCCATGCAGGATATCTCGACGTGTATTGCACCGGAGAGCCAGAGACCCTGGTCACCTCGAAGGCTTCATAGCCGAGCCGACCCAGCGTGTCAGTCATTGCATGCCCGGCAGGCGGACTAGGCAGTCAGCTGCTAAATCCGGTGGTCTGGATAAATAAATAAGAGCTGTTTCGTCTGGTAAGCAAAAGCTGATGTATGCACACTAATTAATTTGAGGTGAGTTCTTACCTTAATAAGCTATCCGGAGTCTAGGTAGGAATAACCGGGTGCCTCGGCAATTTGGAACCGGCATTCCGGGACGGAACAAGCTTGAGCGCTGCACCGCGCTAAAACCGCCTGTAGAATGATAAAGTTTCAGGAAACCACCGCTGCCAGCATAAAAATCACTGATGCACTCAAGAAAGAAATCAGCTAAGTGTGGTTTCTTGTTCGTGACGCATGGTTGAATGCTGCATGTGGCTACATGTTCTTCATCTTACCCACCGATCGATTGTTAACCATCGTGCGCATCGAAAAATGAAAAGCTTGGCATTGTGTTGGGGTATAACTAAGGTATCGTCCTCCTCAAACAAAATCAAATAAGGCTAGCCATCTTGCAGACGAACATCACCAACGGTTGTCATCCTTTTACACCAGATATCAATTTCCTCCAGGCAACAAACAAAGGGGAAAGAAAATCAATGGGTCAACCGCAGTCGGCATCGAGCCAGCTGCAACAATTACCACCCAGCTGTCCAAATCCGTGTCGTACAAAGAAAGGGTACACCGAAACGCACGATTCTAAATTCGACACAACATGACAAAGGAAAAACGACACCCGGGACTAGATATTAATGAATAGTGCCGCATCTGCGGAGAGAGTCCAATCTTGGGAGCCAGCCAGTCCCGCCATCCCACCAAACAAGAAATGACGTGCAGAGGGGTTGGGTGTCATTCTGCTCTGCGCTCGTCAAGGCGAGCAAATCGCCGACAAGTATTAAGTAAATAAAGAGGTGTGCCAGGCGGTCAAGAGTCGTTGGCAGTTCGTCAGGCTAGACGTGAACGAGTCCACGCCATTGCTATGCGTCAGGATGCCGCTCAATGAGCTTGAGAAACTCATCGCTTCGTATTAGCGAACTGCTCAGGGAAGTGCTCCTTGGCGTATTGCTCGCAAGCCTTTGCGGGCTTTCCCACTTTTTGGCCGATAACCTTCCACTTGTTGTTTTCGTAGTCCTTGATTGCATTGAGAAGCGCCTGGCTTTCGTCTTCAGCAAACTCGGCATAGTGCATGTCCTGGTAGTGTCAATGTTAGTCATGGTTGAAAAGGACAGGGTGGACCGTCAACGAACCTTGTACCAATGCTTCTTTACTGATCCCTCTGTTCTCGTGGGGAAAGTCTATTGTCGAGTTAGTATGAGCTGCTTGATGGCACAATATCGCCCTCTCCGTAGCCTGGGTCTTACCTTGGCGATTTCGGCCCAGCTGTTCCCAGCATCGCGCATTTGCTTCAAGCGCAACTCTTCCGCCGGCGTCCACGGTGTATTGGTCCGGCTCTTCTTGGCTGGAGGTTGTGAGGGCGTTGCGCTAGCATCTTCGGCCGGAGCAGCATTGGCGGGGGTCGGAGCCGACTGAGCATTGGGGGGCGTCGGGGCAGGAGGCTGGCCCGCGGCTGCCGCGGGAACGGCCGCCGGGGTGGCCGGTGAGGGCACAGTACCAGGAGCAGGTCGCTTGCGCTGACGGCCAGGCTGAGGTGTAGGAGTCGGGGTCTGCTGCTGGGAGCCTGGGCCCGAGGGTGGCTGCTGGGGCTGGGGCACGTTCATGGGAGGTTGAACGGGAGGAGGGTGCGGTTGCTGATGCGCCGTCATGCCAGCCTGGGGAGGATAGGGAAACTCGATGCGCTCACCGCGCCTAGCGGCCATATCGGTGGCTTGATAGGGATTATTGCTATTGGGCGGTTCAGGTTAGCATCGATAGAAGACGAGACGAAGAATATACGGCGTCTCCAGAAATGACGAGCGCGGTGGGATGTATATGTAGCGCCAAGGGGCGAGTGAATACTATCAGCAAGACTGATAGTACGCACCTCGTGTTCCAGTCCCAAGGGACAGGCCCCGTGTCCCAAGGGGCAGGCAAGCGATTGTTTCGACGCCGCATGTTCAAGGTGTCCCGGGAGCGATAATACGGCCAGCGTGGAGCTGTGCGTAGGACGGCAAGTGGACAGAAGAGCACGGCGCCAGCGGCATGTTTGTCGGAGGGAAACAAGCAGACCGGGCCAGTCAAGAGGAACATGCGCAGCAGACGGGGAAACAAGGAAACAAAGATTCGAGGGGGTAGGCACGACTTACTGCATGGCATTAGGCGGGTGAGTGGAGTTGGAGTAGACATACTCGGGCACGGGGCCGACCTGCCACTGTTCCATTTTGACGGCTCTAGAAGAAGAATTGTTAGCATTGGGCAATCAAAGTTAAGCGACGATGCAGTGGATGGTATGCGCAATGAATTGTGAAGCAATGCGGTGGAAAGACGCGCATGCGTCGTGATGCTTGGCGGGGTGATTGTAGCAGATAGACAAGTGATTGCACCTCAGGCAACACCAGGACCCGTGTGCACAACAGGCGCAATCATAGAAATAAATAGCTGCGGGCGAGGGGAATATTGGCCTCTGCGCTTGCTATCGTCTCTCCTTCTCGCGCTCTGTTCCTCTCCATCTCGCTCTATTTCTTGACGTTGTTGCTGCTGTGATGCGACGACCGAACCGAAGATGCGACGGGTGCACGGCGCACAAGATAACGAGCGCAAGGCTTTCGCCAGCTGTTGGCGCGACAGGATGTCGTAGTCGGATCGGGAAGAGCGATCGCAGTAGAAGCGATGCAAGCAAGGCGCATCAAATAGCCGGACAGAGTCGAGAGGGCGAGGCAACAGAGCGCAACGAATTTGTCGGCGCGCAATTGTCGCCCGACGTCGATCGGCTGTTGAAGGGCCTTTGATTGAGGACGTGGGGCGTGGGCGCGAGGAGAATACAAGCCAGGGGCTTGAGAGCGCGTAGAGAGCAGAAAACGGCGCAGGTCGCGGCGCGCCGGGGGGGGAGGGTGAAGCTGCGCAAAAACGATGATAAAAAGGAACTTACATGAAAATACCTGAGTGGTGAAAAGGAAGATGTCAAAGGTGACAACCAGGACCAGGGCCGACGAACGGACGAGGTACAGTACACAGGTATAGTACGACGAGGTACGGCGGACGGGCTGGTGTCCTGGCGAGAAAAGCGAGAAGACAGGCGGGATGACCAAGAAGTCTAGGCCAAGCGAGCAAAGGCGTGGCGATGCGCGAAGACGGGGCTGTGGTGGCTGGTGGCTGGGGCAGAAGCTCGCCTGCTCTCAGGTGAGCGTGAGGGAGGGAAGGAGGGCCTTGCTTGGGCGGCTAGTTGCAAGGAGAAGGCCGGCTGGGCTAGTGCTAGTGACGGCACGGGCGACGGGCGAAGCTGGCTGTAAAGTAGTTGGTTAGTAGCGGTCCTTCACTTCGAGACGAGTATCCATACTCTACTGGTATGTATTGTCTTTGTCGACAGTGGAGCTTTTTCGCAGACTAGGGACGGTAGTAAGCTTCGCTTGGCTCTTGGGCTCTGAGCAGGTGGATGAATGGATATGTAGGCAGGTAGCCGGATTGAAGCGGAAGGTAGGGTAGCGCGGCGCGATGAGATGAAGGTTCGATTGCGTCCAAATAGGATTGCCTTGTTCTCGTTTTTTCTTTGCTCTAACCTCTGTTGCTCGTTTGATTGGATGACGATCGGGTGCCGATTTGAGCAATGGAAAAGCACTGCAACTAGGCGTCGTCAGTCAGTGGCAGGCCAGGAGCCATACATACTCTGAGTAGGGGGGAGGTGAAGCACCGTGGCGCGAAAGGTGGCTGGGGAGTGGCCAGAGACACGACCATGACACGAACATGGCCAAGTGAGGAAGGGGAGGCAGGAGAGAGCGGGAGCAATACTCCTAGGACAGAGCGAGAAAACAGAAAGCGCGCGCTGGGACATCGGCTGACATACCTGATAGAAAAGAATAAAGCAGACTGTTCAACACAGCTCTTCTCTTTCCTTCCCTTCCGAATCACCCTCTCGCTCTGTTGCGACCCGTTTGCTGTCGCGGTGTCGCGGTACCTAGAGGACGGACTCAGTGGGACCTGAGCGCTGTGACAAGCACTGGGCGCTGGCACTGAAAAACAGAAAGCACAGTGGAAGGAGGGGGGCGGGATGGTGGAGGAAGCAAAAAGAGGTACTTGGTCCGCAAGTCACTCCAGCGAGGATTTGGGGCTATGGCCAAGCAGCCTAGCAAACCTGGTAGCTGGCAAGGTCACTGGACTTGGACAAAGGTGAGAGAAAGAGGGGAGTGAGCAGGCCAACTTGGGCGGTGCGAGGAGAGCGCAGACGACAGGAAGGAGGAAAAGAGGTAGAAGGGAGGTGACGAGGTACAAGCGACGAGGTCGGGGGACTGCCAAGGTACTCCCACCCAAGAGTGGGGCCTGGCGTCACTGGTGTCCTCCAACACTGTACAGACACACTGTACTACATCTATTAAATGTGCTGCAATCGTACAGTGCGATTGTCGCCGCGCACCTTGCTTGAGCCACCATCCGCGCTCAGACCATGTTGATCCACTCTTCTGGTACCATTCCCGTATCCGGTACCTGCTCTGTTCTGCCTGTTCCAGCGCCACCGTTCTCCAGCCACGTCCACCACCGCAGTTTGAACCAACCAGCCCTGCCATTTGCCATTTGGCGTGGGCTTCCTCTCCTCCGCCGTCCCCCCTCCTCCTCACTCATCGTTGTCGGTGTCACTCATCAGCCCAGCCGACTCGCTTTTCAGCCCACCATCGACTCGAGCAATGTCCCGTCATTGAGAAAAACGAAGCTTCTTTGTCCTGTCTACCGCCCTTTCCACCGTTCTGACTCCGTACCAAGCAAGGCAAATGCACATCTCAATCACCACGACTCACCGTTTTCGCCCAGCGCGCCATCCCATCCAGCCAGCTAGCCAGCCAGCCAGCGATGAGACATCTTCTTCGCCAACCAGCCCGTCGCAGAATTGTCCCGGTTGCTGATCCGTTGCCCACGCGTAATTTCCGTGAGGGCAGAAACGGCGCAGAAATCTCCTGCGCCGTTTCTGTCGCGACCATTGTGCTGCCACCTCATCTGCACAATACTGCTCACTCCTGCGTCGTGCAGTAGCACTAATTCAAATATCAACTGACGACGTAACAACATGTATCCCACCCTGTATCACGCAAGCCATATCTTGTCAAAGCTCTTGTGGCTAACTATGTGTAGGTACGGAGCACAACACCTGAATCCTGTGCCCCCTCTGTACATGATCCACAAATCAATCACCCGTGTTGCGGCACTTGTTTCCTCCAACCGCCTCCCCCAAACACCCTGGTACCCGATACTTTCCTTTTCTGCTCCCAACGGTGATCTCAACACACCACACAACAAGCGGAACCCCAATGGTTCGTGGCCATGGCGGTTCGAATCGTTCGTCCCCACCCTGCCTCACAAGCGTCCGCTACTTATTGCATCTGTACCTGTCATCTCTCGGGTGCTTCCGAGAGTGTAAGCCACCACGTATCAAGGCTTGCTCATGAAGTGAGTGCCCTGTCAATTCTCCATCGTCGACCATCTTTGACGAGGTCCGCCCTTGCATTAACGGATGCGTGCCATACCCATTTTTTGATGCTGCAAAAACGCTGTCCACTTCTCGGCCTCTATACTGAACCACACGACTGATGACATGCGTACCCGTCCAAGCACTGGAGCTTATTAAACATTATTCAATGGCATCGGTCTTTACATATTGGGCCGTCTTCTACCGAGCATCGCAGTGGCTAACCTAAACGGTCTCTGCTTGGTCATTGCGTTTCTCGCGATGGCATGCATCCCGACGACGTGTTGGGTAGCAGCGTTCTCGCCCGCCTCCTTAGATCCTCTACCGGGATCTGATTCGAACGTGCGACATTTGCGTCACTAAGCAAGTTGTTGAGATCATCGACAGGCCTTGGCACATCTTGACATCCACGTACGCACCGCAATGGCCAAGTCGGATATCGAGCATCGACCTTGTCTCGTCCGCCGTGCGCATTGAATGGATGACCAGCAACGCTGTAGCCCATGTGCATCTGTACCAGTACCAAGTGTTACGTCGACCAGGCGCCGACTCTCACATGCGAAACTTAAAAGTCTCTGTCGTCTTCAGGCAGCAAAGTTAGTCTCCCTGGAGTTGTCACTGAGCCTGTCGTCGCCCAATTTTGCCTATTGCCAAAGAGTCATGGCATTGGCTGCCTCACGGCTAAGCTTGGGGTTCCTCAGTTTGTTACTAAGTTAAGAAGCATTTACATCCGACAGTTGCATTAGACTGACTAGATGGATTTAGTTGCCAAGCTATTGAATTCGTGACTCTGCAAAGTTGCAGTGCCGTCAATGATGAAGTTCACATCACGAGTCCAACTCTTTCTGTTGGCCAACATGACCCCGCAACTTAGATATTGTTGGCGTTCCCTCCTTTCTTGCCTGAACTCGGCATTTTTTCAAATGTCTTCTTCCATGCTTTCACAGACGCAGCTTGCAGGATTGTTCGAATGGGGTTCTGGCGGTCACTAGAAAGACACTTATTCAACTAGTGACAGTTGGACGGACAGCCACGTTTCTTGTTACCAACACGGACATGCGGTTTGCTCCTTCCACGACGCTTAACATGCCGCGCACAAGCGTACGATGCCGCCTCTCCACACTCTCTCTCAACTACTGGCGGAGCGTCAAGCTGATATGCTATGCACGCGTCATCATCCGACCAGAATAAGGTTTCCTTTGGCAGAAGTCTACCATTACAGCGGCCGGTGCAACTTACACTTTACTCTACAGCAACCAAGCTGTCTATTTGTAGTAACGGTCATCATGCTGGAACGCAGTAAACAGGTTCGCCACCCCGAGTCTGCTTAGGCTTGGTCCATAAGGCTGTCAAGTTGCGCCAGGAACATGCCACCGTCGGCTTCCAGTAAAGGGGAGAAGGCCACTTCCAGTTTGGCGCCGAGTCTGTCTCAGACTATGACATCTACAACTCGTGAGATGAGGCCGCTCGCTCAGTAGGCCATGTCTGCGACGCCGCAACAGACTGTTAGCTAGACAGTGCCGCTGGACAATCAGTGGTAGAAATGAAGATGTCATAGGTGACGAACAGGACAAGGCCGACAGACAGGCGGGAATTTTAGAAGAAGATGCAGTCTCTTCATCTGCGATATTCCAAGTTGTCACTGTTGCCTGCTCATCTGTTCACAAAATCACTTGAACACCCTTGGTTGCTCATAATGCCATGCCAAATCTGGTCAATCGAATGACTCAGAAGAGACAAATTGCCGTTCCACAGTTTCTCGCATGACGCATGCAGATGGACATGAAAGACGTCATGTTTCTGTCAGTAGTGATGGCTGTTTATTGGAAAGGGAATTAGTGCATTGAGGGTGAGCAGAGCGTGAGCCATGCGAGCATGCAACGTGCGGGACTCTTGTGAGGTCCCTTCCAGGTCCATGATCTAGAGATGCATTACTAGTTTCTGCATGGGAATTGTCTACCTCATTTAAACATTTTTGGGATGAAGTGCTTGGATGTTCTCGAGATGGACGGCCGTCTTGGCAGTCGATTGTCCACGTGTCAGGATGGAGGACTGGGTGAATTCGGCCGTGAACCAACGACCACGTCTCTCGAAACGTCAAGGTGGCATATTGTACGCCGACAACTATACAGGTTTACAGCGCATAAGGTAGCATGTTTAGGAATTGGGGTCTTTCACCGTCGCCTCCCACCGCACCTCCAGCCGCAGAGGAGACTATGCTCTAGGGTAGCCCTTGCATCGACAAATGGCAGTGCATATCCGACCTCATCCACGAACCAACGCCAATGATTCGACGTTCATTCCCGAGAAAAGGCGCTTCGTCTCATTTAACAGTCCTAAAAGCAGTTCAGCGGTCTTTTACCGCCACCTTCACACCGCGACACGGCCCAAACGCTGCTCAAACGGCTTGAAACGCAACCCATGCCTGGCAAACCCTCTATGCCAAACGAACGCCTTCGCTCGCAGCCAACAACTTGGCTCTTTTCTTTGCATTGTACTGCCTTGTAACCAGACGTCATACTCTTTTATTTTTTCGTTCGTGTGACCTCCTCCTCCTTGGTTGATCACAAAACACCGCTGAAAAAAAAAACAGGTTCCGATGCAGAGCCTCCCTCGATCGGCACACCTCTTTCCCGTCTGCAAGTCTGCATGCAACCAACCCCTTGTTGACCTTCCAGTCGTCTGGTGTTTTTCCTTCTCGACCCCGAAATTTGCCACACACACCGCCCATCTTTGCATGGTCTGCGGCTCTGTGATGAGGCTTGCCTGCTGAAAAGCACAGCCTCGGCCGCGCGCGGCGGCGGCCGCCGCGCACTTGCGCACCTGAACATGACAGATTAAGACAATATCGTAATATAATGCGCCTTGCGCCACGCATAGGACGCGCGCGCCGAAGGGCCGGTCGGCGTGTTGTTCTGTAATATATCGCATCAGATGGCGCAATGATGCGCCGTAAACGCCTGGAGCTCGAAACGAGCCGAAATTACAAAGTAAAGCGGTTGACCTAGGTTTGCCACGAGCATCCATCGCATGCCAGCTACCTACCAGCAATGCAATGCCAGGCTTTTTTTTTTTTTTCCCTTCCTTGACGAGCGTGTTACCGGTAAACAGGTTCGTGGCAGAATTGAAACTATGGCTCTTGGTTGGGACGAGTATTTCGGATCGCGGACAAACCGAATGTAAATGTGACATGACACGGCCAAGCCGTTTGTGGTGGTCGTTTCGTCTCAACCGCAAAAATGCAACCATCTCCCCCGCGGCGAGCCAGGTACGGAACAAACTGGCGCATTTACCTTGTATGTGCCTGGCCAGCCTCGCCTCGTCCCCTCTCTGTGCTGTGCTGTGCTGTCCTCTTCTCCAGAATTGACGTCAACGGATGAAATTTATCGGACGTATCCCGAGGTCCGAGTGCGCCTGATGTGACCCGTCAGCGCGGCTCAATCTCCCTCACATTACGGATAAAGTATGCAGATTATGCATGCCGCCGCCGCCTTCTTCTTCCCTCCTCATTTGACAAGCTGGTGTGGGTTAATGCTATTACGACGGGGCGAGCCCACTGGGGTTGCATCTGTTTTTTTTTTTCTTCGAGGGCGGGATTTTAGCTGATAGCCTGATACCGAGGTGAGATGCGCTGGGCCCTGCCCTTGGTGCTGTTTCAAGATGTGATCAAAACCCCCCCTGCAACTTCCCCTCCGTGGCGCAGGGCCGTCGACGCCGTGGGTTTCGCCAGGTATCGGTTTCATGTCAAATAATGAGGGGAGGGACAAGGGAAAAAAAAAACAAAACAAAAAAGCAAATCAGAGGGAAGGGGAGTAATCAGGAACCGTCAGGCACGGCCGGCAAAGCCGGGCGATGAAGACGCCGGACATTACGTAGTAGCCTGGCCGACGGGCTTTTCATGGCATGGGAAAGCTTGAGAAAGCTTGGGAAAGCTTGGATTATTAGCTACGAACTGGTGGCTTGTTTCCAACTGGGCAAGGGAGAGTGTTTGGGTCTGAATCAGACGTTGAAATGAGCCGCACATTTTTCATGTGCTATGTGAAAGAAAAAAAGAAAAGAGGGTTGAAGAAAAGAAGCCCAGCCAAGAGCATGACAGTTTCTCTTGTCGGCTGTCATAACTCACCGGCTCGACTATATCACTGGTATAACACGGTAGGGCGCCATAAAACAGATCACCCTCAAGCGGTTTCGACAATGGCCATCATCAAATAAACAAATACAGCAAGCCCCGGTTGGGGTTGGAATCTGGTGCTACAGGCACCGTATCGACTACATGACGCCCTGCGTCGTTAGTGTCCTCCGCCACGGCAGGCCATGCAAGGCCAATGTTTGGGCTGACGTAGTTGATAGCCAGTAAGCACGTTGTAATACCACCACGCAGGTTTCTTCGCTCTCCCCTGCACAGCGTGACGCTGCTGGGATTCCCCCCTGACACTGTCCGTACTTGTGGGAAAACGTCAGAACTTGGTGGAGTATCTTATAGTTGACGCTCGGGATTTGACTCTTTTGTCGAGTGAATAGTAGGAGGGAGTAGATCAGATGCCAAGACGAGTTCCATGGGCACAACAACTTTAATAAAGCTAACTAGTGTGCTGACAAGAAACCACAGCCTAACCAACTAGTGAAGGACGCGGAGCATAGAGGCAATCTATAGGATTCGCCTGCATGCACCACTTGGCACATGCTATAAGGCAGAATATACATATATCCATCCATACAAAGCGGTGGGACGTTACTACCGCGGCGCGCGTAGGAACAGGTCCCTGTGGTTCCTCGGCCACACCTGGCCGGGCTAATCCCGAATTGTTTACAAGGCCCGGCCGGGCGGTGATGTTCAGCAGAGTAACTAACTAGTTAGTAGAGTCCAAGCGGGTATCAGCCATGGGGATAGTACAGCATCGATGTGGTAGTTATACGATAGCACGTAATACTGTGCAACGTGGAAAGCCACAAGCCACAACGGACCGTGAACCATGGACCACGGACCACGGATGACGGACCACTCGGCTCGACTCGGATTCGGGCACTCAAGTTCATACTCATGTCACTACATCGGACCAGCGGCGAAGGCGGCGGCGGTGTAGGTTTGGCGGTCTAGCAAGTTGGTTTAGTTGCCACTGTTTTGATGCTCTGCCATTGTTTGACATGTTGGTTCTCGTGAGCAACCAGGTTTCTGCTCATTCTTCTCATCTTATTTTTATTCTTTTCGCATAATCGAAACGAGACTGAGAATATGCTCATGACCTCTCAAAATCAGGGGGAGACCAGCGCGGCAGCGTCATCAGACTGTGCGGTGTGTGTGGGAGAATGTCACCATCCCCAACAGCTCAAGGGCCCCGATTATGTCTGTTCTCACCAAAGAGACCAGACAACAGAACAGATACAAAAAAGGTTTTGCTAAAATGAAGACCGGACCAGCTTTTCTCTTCTCTCACTGGATGCCTTGCTCAAACAAAGAAAAGAAAATAAATAAAATGAATAAAAATGGAATAAAATAAAATCATGCTACCGCCCCGCACGCTTGGCCAGCCTGTAACAAAGCTAGATCTCATAGTCGACCAGGGGCTCCCCTTGAATCCTCGAATCCTTGATGCAATGCAGCAGCATCCGGACAGGGTCGCGGCCCCTCCAAACATCACAACCCGCCAAGCTGTTTCTGCATGTAACCAACTATACCCAGTCGTCTATACAGCACAGCACAGCATGCAGCATGCCCAGTGGCAGTACCGGGAACTGGCATGCGTGCGTTATCGACACCACCTTGCTCGTTGGGATCCACGGCCCTCGCCGACCTGACCTGTCTGTCTGTCACTCATTATATCATCATCGTCTCTTCCCGACACTGCCTTGTTGGCCCTTTTCCCCCTTCTCTGGTCTTCATTTCCCTCCGCAACTTACATCGGTGCTGTGTGAACAACATACCACTCGTGGTCTCTTGCCAAACAGTTGTTTTTTTCCTTCCTTCTTTTTGTTTTATTGGTTGCGTATTACCAGTCCTTCCTTGACCCCCTGCTCACGAGCACAACTCTCATTTCAGAAACCAAAAACCATCGTCACTCCTTCGACCTTCGTACACTCATTTTCTTGAACGACCAACTGGCTTGGCCTTCAGACCATTCTTTACACCCTTTCAATACGCAACTTTTAAAACAGGAAAAAAACTGTTACCAAAACTAATCCCTGAACCCATCCTCTCTTTTCCGGCAACAACACGAGAACCCCTCTCCGGCGGTACCATTCGTTTCGAACCGACCGAACCGGCAACTATTACCTGAAAAGGACAACATTAATTAGCACCGACGCTTGGCCTGGCTGCCAAATAGTTTACTTTCGACCACTTGGACTTGAAAAAGGGGTGCAAAAACATGTCTCGCACTCAGACTCTCTCCCCTCACACCATTGACATCTCAGCGCACGCCCGCAACAAGAAGAACGCCATGACCGGCGGCGGCCGCGCCTGGAGAGAGGACGAGGCAAGTGAACCAACAACACACAACACACTTGCCGGTATGAAAGCTCTACTAACACGCAACCCAGGAGGCCTACCTCCTCCGCACCCGTCTCCAGAAGATGCCCTACAAGCACATCGCCGCCCACCTCAACAAGACGGAGCTCGCCTGCCGCCTGCACTACCACCAGCTGTCCCACGGCAGCAGCCGCCGCAAGCGCACCGCCTCCAGCTCCTCCGGCTCCGACCGCTCCCCCGTCATGCCCAACCTGAGCCCGAGCCCCTCCGCCGCCGCCTACGAGCGCGTCTCCCGCTCCATCTCGCCCCCGCGCCACCTCGGCGGCGGCGGCGGCCGCTTCGCCATGACCCCTCCCCCGCAGATGAGCGACGTCCAGCTGCCCGGCCTCCTGCTCTCCGGCGGCTGCTCCCCGCGCGTGCCGACCATCCTGCCCAAGCCCGCCTCCATGGGCCTCGGCACCTCGCGCGCCAGCTCCCCGCTCGGCTACCCCCCGTCGTCCTCGTCCTCGTCCATGCTTGAGCAGCAGCATCCGCAGCAGCAGCAGCATCCGCTCCCGCCCGTCTCTTTCCGTCGCGAGTCGTCCCTCCCGGCGCCGGTTCCGCACCATCACAGCCTGCCGCTGCCGTCCACGGCGATGCCCCCGGCGCACTCCCCGGCGCACGTCGACCTCAACCGCCTGCACTCGGTGTACGCGGCGCACCGCGACAAGTTCTGGGACCTGGTGGCCGCCGAGTACGGCTGCTCGATGGGGCCGGCCACGCTGGAGAAGGCCTGGAAGAGCGGCCGCTGCTGCGGAGGCGGCGGCGGCGGACCGGCGTACGGTCCGCTGGCCAGCCCCAAGGAGGACAGCAAGACGGGGGCGTCGCGCGACAAGACGAGGATATCCTCCCTCATCTCCGCGGACTAGGCGATTCACCATTCTTACCTGGGTTTTCTTGTGTTTTCTTTTGGTGGTCGTAATCGGAAAGGGTTGCGGTTGTCCCGAGGCGTGAAAGGGTTATTGGGTTAACTTGGGTTTTTTGTGCAAGGCGCCTGGGACGTTTTATGTATTTTGATGATTTTAGCTGATGATTTGACTGGGCAGAGTGCGGAGGAGGAGCTCGCGTCTTGATGGAAAAATTGACTTGCAATTACGAATACCACGTACAACCATAAATTCTGTGACCATTGTGTCTACCGTATTATTACTCGGTGCCAGATCCTGCCAGGCTACTCTTGGTTGTACAAGTTGGCGGCGATTGTCTGAAACTCTTGCCGGCACGCCCACGGGATGCCCTGAAGGACTCGGGCTGAGCTGCAAGATGACCTGGAACCGTTTCGTGGGCCGGAAACGCGCTTTCGGTGTGCTTTGAGTTGGGTGGTGCTGATCTGGCGGCGGGCTGGGCCGTTCTGGGGTCTGGGCCGGCAAGGCAACGGTGACGCACAGAGCTTCCATCGGCTCACGGGAGCTTTGAAGGACGTCCGTGCGGTTGATGAAGCAGGGAGGGAGGGGGAGGGGTGGCTCGTGCTAGAGGGCATCGCAAACAGGGATAACGCGCGCTGATCTCGTGCGGGTTGAAGCTGAGTTTGTTCGCCTTGCTCTTCATGGCGTGGAACTGCTTGCTGGTGAGAGGGAAGGACTCCGGGGTTGCTCATAGCACTTGGCAACTGCTTGGCGAAGTAACAAACACCTGCAACCCGTTATGCATAATTTATTAAAAAGGGCAAAACCTGTCGCTACAGCGCATCTATAGACAGCCTATCTACCTACACCAACCGAGGTCGCCAAAGTCCCGCTACTAACGGATGGACAAACCAGAGCGGGCATATGATCCCCCCCTCGGCCTTCACCAGGCGGCTAATGGTTCCTGGTGTGCTCCAGGTGCTTCGACGTGTCACTGTCGTCGACCACCGCCCCCGTCGTCCTGCTCAGGTGGCGCATCAGCCCCTCCTTGCCCGACTCGAACTCGGCATGCCCCTTGTGAATCCGCAGCAGGCTGTCCCTCATCAAGAACTCGTAGTACCCCGTCGCCACGAGCGTCGCCGGGATGCTGACCAGGATGCTGATCGGCGCGTACGTCATGTACGTGAACGCCTCCCTGCCGAAGAAGATGGCCGCCACGATACGCGTGCCCAGGTCGCGAGCCATGTTGGTGCTGATGGTGATGTCCGCGAAGCCCCAGACCATGAGCGCGTAGGCGATGCCGATGACGAACGGGGCGCTCGCGGGCGAGATGAACGGGTTGGTCGGGTCGATGCACGCCCAGATGACTAGCGCCAGGAAGGCGTCGACGAAGAACTCGGTCATGAACAGGAAGCCGTGGTTCGTCTGGGTCGGGTTCGGGAACGAGCACAGGATGCTCGCCGGCGCGCCGTTGGCCACCAGCGGCTTGCCCGCCGCTAGCAACTCCGCCTTCATCGCGGAAATCTCGGGCCAGTACATGCCCATCACCACCAAGCCGGCGATGAAGGCGCCGAATATCTGGCTGAGGATGTACTGCGGCACTTTGCGAAGCGGGAAGCCCTGCCAGAACCAGAACGCGATGGTGATGCAGGGGTTGAAGTGGCCGCCGGAGGTGGACGCGCAGCAGATGATGGCGAAGGCGATGCCCATGCCGAACGCCCAGCCGATCTGGAAGAGGCTGCCAAAGGCGGCGACGCCGACGGGGCTGGACAGGTTCAGGGTGAAGGCGGCAACGGCGGCGATGCCGGGGAAGACGTAGAAGAAGACGCCGGTGGCCTCGGCGAGGCACTCGCGCACCCAGCGCGGGCGGGCGCGCTCAAAGTCGAGGCGCCGCTGGGAGACGGGCTTCGGGGGGACGACGTGGCGCGAGACGTGCCTCTCGATGGCCTCGGTGACGCCTAGCTCTACTGCAGGAAGGATGGAGTGTTAGCATATTGCTCCTGCTGCTCGGGCTCCATCATGGATGTTGACACATACAATCATGGGTTTGCAGACGAGAAAGGTCGGGGGAAGACATTGTTGCTGGTCAGCTCTGTGGGAGGCTCGAACTGAGATGCAGAGGATGGACCGGAAAGGTGCAGCTTTCTACTCTACATTCAAGGTCACATCGTCGGACGGGGGCCGCTACATATATGTCGTTTTCTGGGGCGGGCTATTCCGCTCCCGGAGAGTTGCTATAGCCGGCACCGGATCGACTGGAGCGAGGACCGGGCGAAGAGAAAGAAAAAGAGGGCAAAATAGTGGCAAGCAAATAGCGGCAAAAAATTGCCGGTTCGAGGCCTCTGGTCCATTGATGGGCGGTGCGGAGGAGGCTAGAATCCACCGTTGGCAAACAGTAGTGTAGATGGATGGATGGATGGATGAATGGATGGATGGATGGGCGGCTCTGTAGAAGTTGGGGGCTCTTCTTTGACAACTTGAGACTTGGGGGAACGTTATGGGCTAATTAGCGGGCGCAAGAACATGGGGAGGTTTGATAGCCTCAAAGAAAGAACGGCAGCCAGCGGGCGTGGGGTGTGGAGGAGGGGAGGAGTAGCGGAGGAGAGCTGGAGAAGGTTAAAATCAGGCTCAGGATGAGCGGGGAGAGAGAATGAAGCAGAACCCGGGGATTTCCTGGGGTAAAGCAAGGGAGGCTATGCTGACTATGCTGTGATTGGCATGTTCGTCTCATGATGTGGAGGACGAATGCATGTTAGATGTTCGTGGTCAGGGAGGAAGACCGGGCCTGTAGACCAATAGAGTCGCGAATCGAGCTGCTCTCGGCCGAGGTTCCTCTCCATTGCTTCTTGGCCCCCCCGTCGTCGGAGATGCATTGATCCCATCTTTGCGAGCAAGCGTGTATTCTAAAATGAACCTAACCTGTTCCAAGTGGTTACCCCAAAACGTGGCTTGCGCACCAGCCGAGGCTGCAATGGGAGTATTCGTATTGGTTGGTTGGGCAAGCCATGGGCAGGACATTTGAACAAGGTGGCGGGCTATAGTTTGTTTGACAAGTTGCCGGTATGTCCGGGTAGTGAGTTCGGGAATTGGCTATTGTCTGACGGGATCCCGGCAACAGCACCACGGACTAGGGATCATGAATGAATGATGAATGAATGATGGATGATGGATGACGAGGGCGCGGAGGCGAATGCGGGGGATTTCGAACGTCCCCCACAGTTCAACTCAACTAACCCAAATAACTGGTTTTGCTAAATTGCGACTACGAATAGACTCCGGGACCTGCGGATCTGGAGGACTACTAGTTCTCAGCAGTTGCTGGGTTTGGTGAATTGCGACTCTGGGGCAGTGGAGTGTTGGGGCCTCCATAATTGACGTTAGTCAATGGAAACTCTAATATGTATGCATCTTACGTGCATCCCTCCCTCCCTTGTTGCGGTTTCAATGTCGCTGGTCTTGTCACCTTTCAATAAATATGCGACCATGCATACTACGGTTAGGAAATCATGACATGAAGTCTGAAATCACATCGATCCTTCTTGGCATTTCCAGCCTCACTGATCCCCTCTCATTCCCGTGCCAAGAGACTTGGGTTGGAAAAGTCCGGACGCCACCCGAGAAGCGAGAAGCGGCCGAGACAAGGAAATGATTTCCTCGGCACTGCGAAGAGGAAAAGAGGCGTTTTGCCAAGACGGGCGCCTTCCTGTGGGAGTTGTAGGTGTTAATGAGCTGCAGTAGTCACACGCAAGAAATGCCGTGAGACAATGAAGGCCCCTGCAGGAGGATGCCTAAATGGCCTGTATATTGTATTGTATTTTTGTGCTGGCATCACTCAACGTGCTAAAGTAGTTATGAATATTGTGTATGTGCAAATTATCGGTGCAGCTAATACATTGCAAGTAATTTTGCCTGCATCTCTACTCCCACCACCACCAACATTAGTCATTACCAGAGGAAGCGACATTTTCGCCTGCAGTTGACACACCAATATTACTACTCAAATTGCATACTCAGTTCGGAAGGAGGAACTAAGCGTCCGGGCTCCTACTTATGCCTCACTCTGGTGTCCTCATGATCTGCGCTAGTCTGGATAGTCCAACGCTGCCCAGTTGACCTTAGTTATAGTGCAACCCTGATGAAGAAATGGTGTCTCGCGTGATGGAAGTCCATGTCTTTGACCTTGTACCATTTCAGGAAGTCTACCCCTGATTAGCATGCTTAGCCTGATCAGCAGCAGGAACTGCCCCCAAAGGAGTAGAGGGTGAGATGGTTCGGATATGAAGACGCGCCGCAAAAGCGCGACGCGTGCAAGTTTAATTAGGCCGAGATTTGCAAATGAATTAGGCAGGTTACTCTACATTTATTGACTCTTCCCCTTTACACCACAGTCCAGAGAAGTACTCTGCATCCTACGCATCTGTACTGATACATCTCGGCAATCTGCCCGTACAGCTTGTGGTGTCTTATCTGCCTTGAACCCAGCGTGACCACGTCCTCATTCCGCGTGATGGCTTGGTGATACATTCCTCATCGTGAAGGTAACATTCACTCGTCGCGTGCGAGCCATCATGATCGACCACAGGATTCGCGGTGCGACCTTGCTAATCTGCCAGCGGCGATGTGACAGTCTGGCTCTGTCTAGGGGTAGTCTGGTAGTAGAACTTGGAGGGAGTATTTGGAGATGACCATTACGTATCGCAACCTGTGCTTGGTAGCATTGCAGCGGCGCAATGTCACGTTCCTTTCGTTCCTTTCGATCCTTGACATTCTCACATTTAAATCAGCCCATCCCCAGCTGTCTCTCCGTCATATCTTGTATACTCTGTCTGTATCCCTCCCTTCCTAGGCGACCGACAGACAGCAAGCCCTTGATGAAAGTCATGACGCCTTCACCTGCTCTCAAGCTCCTCGCGCTGTCCCTCCTCCCAGCCCTCGCCCGGACAGCGGCCACGATATCCTACGACAATGTTGACAAGACTCACTACGACCCCCTCGACTACGTCGACCAGCTGATCGGCTCCAGCAACGGGGGCAATGTCTTCCCCGGCGCCACCGTGCCCTATGGCATGGCCAAGGCCGTCGCCGACACCACCAGCGGCAGCAACCAGGGCGGCTTCACCCTCGACGGCTCGCCCGTCTCCGGCTTCAGCGTCCTGCACGACTCCGGCACCGGCGGCTCGCCCTCCCTCGGCAACTTCCCGCTCTTCGCCTACGCCACCTGCCCCGACGACGACGTCAACCGCTGCGACTTTCCCAAGAAGACGCGCGCCCAGCACGGCACCTTCAAGAACGACACCGTCGTCGCCAAGCCGGGCTACTTTGGCATCGCCCTCGACGCCGGGCCCAAGGTCGAGATGACCGCGACGCACCACGCGGCGCTCTTCAAGTTCACCTTCCCGGGGGCCAAGGCGGGCGACAAGCCGCTGATCCTGCAGGACCTGTCGGACCTGTCCAACTCGCGCCAGGACAACGGCACCGTCTCCGTGGACCCTTCCACGGGGCGCATCCGCGGCGGCGCCGTCTTCGTGTCCAGCTTCTCCCAGGGCACCTACACGGCCTACTTCTGCACCGACTTCAAAGGGCCGCCGGTCGCCGACGCGGGCGTCTTCGTGGACAGCCGCGCCAGCACCGCCGTGCACAACCTGACCATCTCGCGCTCCATCAACGGCTACCCGCTGCCCGGCGGCGCCTTTGTGCGCTTCGCCGACGGCCGGACCCCCGTGTACGCGCGCGTCGGCGTCAGCTTCATCAGCGAATCGCAAGCCTGCGCCAGCGCGGAGCG
This sequence comes from Cordyceps fumosorosea ARSEF 2679, assembly GCF_001636725.1. Classification (NCBI taxonomy): domain Eukaryota; kingdom Fungi; phylum Ascomycota; class Sordariomycetes; order Hypocreales; family Cordycipitaceae; genus Cordyceps; species Cordyceps fumosorosea. The sequence goes on along the minus strand of NW_017387339.1, from coordinate 11,734 downwards.
GGAAATCCCGAGCTTTGACTTTGACAGGCACGCGCGCGAGGCCCGGGACGCGTGGAAGGCCAAGCTCATCAACATCAAGGTCGACACCACCGGCGTCGACCCGTCCTACGTCAAGAACTTCTACTCGGGCGTGTACCGCACCATGGTCAACCCGCAAAACTTTACCGGCGAGAACCCGCTGTGGAGTGACGGGGAGCCGTACTTTGACTCGTTCTACTGCATCTGGGACCTGTTCCGGTCGCAGCTGCCGTTCCTGACCATCCTGGACCCGGCGGCGGTCGCGCAGATGGTGCGCTCGCTCATCGCCACGTACGAGCACGACGGCTGGCTGCCGGACTGCCGGATGAGCCTGAGCCGCGGGTACACGCAGGGCGGCTCCAACGCGGACAACGTGCTGGCCGACGCGTACCTCAAGGGCGTGACGGACGGCGTGGACTGGGACAAGGGCTACGCGGCGGTCAAGAAGGACGCCGAGGTCGAGCCGTTTGACTGGTGCTGCCACGGCCGCGGCGGCATCGACTCTTGGGATGCTCTCGGCTACATCCCGGTGCAGGATTTCGATTACAAGGGGTTCGGGACGTTGACGAGGAGTCTGAGTCGCACGCTGGAGTACGCGTACAATGACTTTGCGATTGCGCAGATGGCGGGGGGCATGGGGAAGGAGCAGGAGAGGCAGCGGTTCTTGAGGGCGAGCGGGAATTGGGAGAGCTTGTGGCGAGCGGATCAGGGGTCCAAGTACGCCAACGGGACAGACACGGGCTTCACGGGGTTCTTCCAGCCAAAGTATGCGAACGGCACCTGGGGATACCAGGATCCGCTCAAGTGCAGCAACCTGGACGACAAGAGCGTGTGCTCGCTGCAGAACAGCGGACCGGAGACGTTTGAGAGCAGTATCTGGGAGTACGGGTTGTAAGTTGTCCCCCTGCGGCCAACCAAGCAAGATATTGGCGTTGGAGGATGGATGAGTCTTGAGCAACTGCTAACCACCTTGACCCCCCCCTCCCCCCAGCTTCGTCCCCCACGACCAGGCCACCCTCATCACCCTCCTCGGCGGCCCCGACGCCTTCCGCCGCCGCCTCGACTACCTGCACGACGCCGGCATCACCTACATCGGCAACGAGCCGGCCTTCCTCACCGTCTTCCAGTACCACTACGCCGGCCGGCCGGCCCTCTCCGCCGAGCGCGCCCACTTCTACATCCCGCGCTTCTTCCAGCCCACGCCGCCCGGCCTCCCCGGCAACGACGACAGCGGCGCCATGGGCTCCTTCCTCGCCTTTAGCATGATGGGCCTGTTCCCCAACCCGGGCCAGGACGTGTACCTCATCACCCCGCCGTTCTTCTCGTCCGTGTCGATAAAGCACCCGCTGACGGGGAAGACGGCGCGGGTGAGAAACGTCAACTTTGACGCGACGTATGCGAGTATCTACATACAGAGCGCGACGCTGGATGGGGAGCCGTATACGAAGAATTGGATTGATCACTCGTTTTTCACGGAGGGAAAGGAGCTGGTGCTGACGCTGGGGAGGAACGAGAGTAGCTGGGGGACGAAGGTGGCTGACTTGCCGCCGAGTCTGGGGAGCTATGCGGGATACAACCAGACGTACTCGAAGAGATGGGCGGTTCCGAGCGGTGCGCTGCAGATGTACTAGCATTCCATGTAAATACGTCATCTAGCGGGTGTATAACCATCTTTTTCAGTTTCTCATCATTCTTCATTACAGTTGGTAATAACTACTCTCTTCCTGGTTCTTCGCTCTTTTCAAGTCCCTTCCTCCACCACCACTCTCACCACCCTCACCGCCATCACTTTTACATCCCCTCACAGTAGTGCCTTGCAGCTCCTTTTCTCCCCTCCTCAATCTTCCCCCGCCGCCGTCTCAAACGGCTCCTTAGTCGCCTCGCGGTCCACGCAGTTCCCCGTCGCGTTCCACCCTCTCGGCATCACCACCGTCGACCGCTCGCACACCTCCGGCCGCGCCTCCTCCCACGGCCTGATCGTCCCGTTGCCCGCCACGAACCTCGCCTGCAACTCCTCCAGCAGGTCCCCGCGCGAGAGCAAGCCCCCGATCACGTCCGGCAGCTCCGTCTCCGCGCACGCCCTGCTGTCCACCCCGCGCCTCTCCTTCTCGCCCCCGCCCCTACTACCGTTTCCAACCTTGAACGGCTCCCCGAACCCCCAGACGATGCCCTCCCCGCGCACGCTGCAGCCGTCCTGGCTGCGCCCCGCGCGCAGCTGGCAAAGCTCCTTCTCCTTGCACTCCCCCTCGCACTTGTCCCTGATCCACCCCCTCGTCTTGCGCAGCACGAACTCGTCGAACAGCGTCGCGTTGCGCTCAAACGCCTCGGTTAGGTTGTGCCAGAACGCCGGCGTCAGCCCGTCCTCCTCGCCGAGCGGCGGCGAGGCCGCCCAGCCGTACGCCTCTTTGGCCGAGTAGTACCGCGTCCACCTGGGGCCCTCCTCGCGCTGGAACGCCGGGTCCTCCATGTCGGCAATGTACGTGACAAAGTCGCGCACCGCGAACGTGTCCGGGTCCACGTCGTACACGCGGAACGCCGGCATCCCCGTGTCCGGCGACAGCGACGGGCCAATGTACGAGACGGCCGCGGCGTGGTCGGCGTCGCGCCGGGCCGGGTCCGAGTAGCTCACCGCAAACTCGTCCAGGTGCGTGTGGCCGAAGAACATGCCGCGGATCGTCGAGGCGTACCGCCTTACGATCTGGTCAAAGTAGTTGGACTGATCCGGCAGCGCGTCCGGGTGGCCAAAGTGCATGTGGCCGATGATGTACACGGGCTGGCCGGCCTTCTCCGCCCTGTCCAGCTCCTGCGCGAGCCAGTACAGCTGGCCGTCCGGGTCGCGCGCGCCGTTGAGCAGGTACAGCGCCCAGTTGAGCCGGCTGTACAGGTTGGTGTTGAGGGAGATGATGCGCAGGTTGAGCCCCCGGACCCGGGTCGAGTAGGCGCCGTGCTTGAGCATCTGCCGCTTCACGTCCCAGCCGAGGTACTGCGCCAGCCCCGTTCCGGTGACGTTGTACAGCCACCGCGTCGACCATCCCATCTGCGTCGGCTCGAAGATATTGACGCTGTGCGCGTCGTGGTTGCCGAGGGTGCCGAAGATCCAGTAGTACGGCTCGGACAGCCACTTCATCCTCGGGCCATAGAATCGGTCGGCTGACGCGGTGGGTTAGCGGCGGTGCTTTTCAGATACGGTGCTTCTTCGTGTCGTCAGAAGAAGGGATAGGGGGGCATGGCTTACTATAATTTGTGGCGATGCTCCCACTGATATCGGAAATCAGTTGATGAGAAATGTCGCCGGTGAAGAGGATCATCGGGCCCCTCCCGTCCCAACCCTGTTTCCTGTAATGGCGTCTATCCAAGACCTCCTTGATCTTGTTATACATGCTCAGCTCCAGCCCCTGCGGCGTGCCGCAGTTGTGTTCGCCATTCCAGCCGGCAGGAGACTGTATATTCTCGGGCCATGGTCTCGGTGGCGGGTTCCAAGAATCTTCAAAGGGTGCCCAGGGGGCCAGTCTAGTTTTTGGTTCCGGGCATCATTAGCCAAGAAATTAAACGCCAGGCAAGAAATACACGACATGAATCAAGAGAGTCGTCACATACCGGCAGCACCTTGGGTAGTCACACGTGGTGCTGGTACCAGGCCAATATTCCTTGTCATAGTGAATGTCGGTGAAGTGAACGATCCTGAGCGGGCGCTTCTGCTTCTTGGGTTTCTTGGGCTTCTTGGGTATGATGGCCTTGGGTTCATCCTTCTCGTCGCAGAACGGCAGGCTCGGGAAGGGAAACCTCCATTCCCGCACCTCAGGGGGGTCGCAGACGCCAAAGAGCGAAAAGCAAAACTGCTTTGCCGTGGGCGAGTAGGGGTCCACGCCCCTCGCAATGTACATGAGCTCGGGAACATGCTTCTGGCCAACGCGCTCGCAGTACCGTTCATTGAAATGCTACGTCGCATAAGATAGTTAGAATCAGCGCAGATGTAGACAGTTGGGGGGGACTCACGGTGGTAGATATGCATAGCTTCTTCATAAGGGCCTCAACCGGGTTCTCATTGTGCTCACTGAGAGCTTCCAGAACGCTGAGTAAATTCTGCTGCAGGTTAGAGAAGCAAACACAAACCCGGAGGTTCGTCACGGGGCGGGGCGAGATGTGCGACCAACCATGCAAGCATCACAAGTGTTGAGTGAGTCGAGCTCGAAGACTTCCTTGGTCTGCTTCGCCCACGTTCCCGCTTGCAGAGACCCTTGGAGGATCGCGTGCTTTGCAGCCTGCGTGGCCTGCGCCGAGGGTAGTGCAGAGGGGGAGGCGAGGAGGGCAGACAGACCCCAGAAGCGATGGGGGCGCATTCTTTTTTTGCGTCAAGTTGGTTGGTCGTTCTTTCTTTGACAGATAGTAGAGGGCAACGAAAGAGACGACAGACAACTCGAGCTGCGAGCTCGTCGACTGTAAATGGCCCGATGTTGAAAGATCAACTCTACATCATGTACGACAAGCAGGTTACTCCAATACAAGACTACGACGCGCTCAGAAGAGAAAAAGCTCTCGTTCTGCCGTCTTGTTTGTTGTTGGCCACGGGACCGCAGCGATCGTGTCCCAACCGGGCTCAACTCTAATCAAGGCGAAGCGGAACCAACAGCGAAACTACCTGGTGAACAAGTTGGTGCCTGGCTCAACTCTAGCAAGAAGCCAAAGATGCTGTAGCGGCCTCGACTTGGCCACGTGCGAGAAAAAAAAAAGTTAAAATAAACACTATATATCAGAAAGGGAACCGTGATACTAGATCATACATTGTCGTACTAGCCATACATTTTGCTCGTTGCCAGGGCGCGTTCCAAAGAAACAAAGCTGAAAGATCGTACCAAGCCATGGAAAAAGAGCGCGTTTACTTTAGATGACGAGAGCGGCAATGGCGAGGGCGAGGGCACCAACGGGAGCCATGAGGTTTCCGTTGTTGGTGGTCGGAGGCGCGTTGCCGTTGCCGCCCGAACCCGAGCCGCCATTGCCATTTCCTCCGTTTCCATTTCCATTGCCTCCGTTACCATTTCCATTGCCTCCATTACCGTTTCCGTTTCCTCCATTACCGTTGCCATTGCCGTTTCCTCCGTTGCCATTTCCATTGCCACCTCCGTTGCCGTTGCCGCCGCCGGGGCAAGTCTTGCAGCCACTGCCACCGGTCGGAGTGGGAGTGGGAGTCGTGCAGATGGTCGTGACGGTGACACCGCCGCCGGGAGCACTCGTGGTGGTGCTGTTGTTCCAGCGAGAGCTGGTAATGATGCTCGTGGTGGAAGTGCAAGGGGTGGTGATGCCGGTGCCGGTGCTAGTGGTGACGGTAGTTCCTGAAGACGTGGTACCAGTGGAGGAAGTACCAGTTGAAGAAGTTCCAGTCGAAGAGGTACCAGTTGAAGAAGTTCCAGTCGATGTTGTGCCGGTTGATGTGGTACCAGTCGTGGTTCCAGTCCCAGTAGAGGAAGTAGTTCCGGTTGAGGAGGTGACGCCACCAGACGAAGTCGTACTGGTTGATGAAGTACTGGACGTCGCCGTGGAAGTAGACGTCGGAGGATTCTTATCCTTGCAGTCCTTGAAGAGCGCCACCGCCTTCGCCAGCTGCTCCGTGATCAGACCGCTCACCGCGCCCGCCGCCGGCCTGTCCGCCGGGTTCACGCGCTTCGTGATGTCGTCAATCAGCCCGTTGGACGCGCTCGCAATGTCCGCCGTCTGCTTCTGGACCGTGGCACACAAATTGCCCTCCTCCACCGTCGGCTTCATCGCCGTCAGGGTGGCCACCAGCGTCTTCGAGTCGGTGTAGAGGGCGCTCACAAAGGTGCTCAGGTTGAGGACGTCGTCGGTGACCAGGTCAGCGCCGGGCGTGGCGTTGATCTGCTGCTGGCTCTTGACGACGTTGGCCACGAGGGTGTTGGCAGCAGCGACTACAGGCTGGATGTCGCCGGTGAAGGCGACGAAGGCGGCGTTGAGGGCGACGGTGTCCTTGTCCGACTGCTGGATGGCGGCGACGATGGTGTCGTAGAGGGAGGCGGCGGCTGAGCCGCCTGTGAGGAGGCTCAGCACGGCGAGGGTGTTGGAGAGCTTCATGATGTTTAAAAGAAGAACGAGAGACGAGTCAGTGTTAGAACGAGTGAATACTCCAAGTTGGTTGCAGAACAGAGGCAAGTCCCAGCAGAGTTGGGAGGGCGGACAAGACCATCGTTTTAAAGCGGCTTTCTTATTACCACCACCCGTCTTTGCTGAATCCTTCCTCACAAGCTACCGAGGCGACTGCGAGCCTCGAGGCCCTCGTCGCTGTGGCTGGCAGCAACCAGGCTGCAGGTTGGGAAATGAAGTATTGGGCTTCCCTTATACGAGAACCCTCTGGCTGCATGACCAGGAAATTGGCAGCCACCACCAACGGGCCAGAAAACGAAGCAAGCCACATTTTCTGCAGAAAAGGGTGCTGTCAAAACGGGATTCCCTCCAATGAGGCTTCCGCCAGGGGACGGCGATGCCAGCCTATTTTGGCAATGACCGGCATGGCTTCCCACCCGTTTCCATCAACTTTCCACTGATCGATGAGTAGAGAGGACAATGGAAATGTGCGGGGTAAAAGGCTGGGTCCGGGGTTGAACTGTGACAGCTCCAATAGATGCGCTCCGCCGCCCCCGATCAAGACTCTGCCCGAGACAGACAGGTTCGTCCACAGCTGGGGGGCTCCCTTGTCCAACCTTGGAACTAATAAGTGTCAATATTCCTGCGAGAATTATTAATGCGAGCCGTTATCTGCAGCAGCATGTTTTCCCCATCCCATTTAACCTGCATCAACACATCATCCAAGGGCTCATCTTCAACTTGATTCAATCAATGCACGCTGTAATTTTAGGCCCTTGCCAAGATAAGATAGCTTCCAACGCGACACTAGCTATACGGAGCAACCCATACATGCAGAAATAGGGCGAGCTTTCCGTCTTCTAGTCACCGCCCTTTGGGAATTACTGCACACCCTCATCGTCAACATCGGTCAAGAGTTGGCCCGTCCTTGTTCTCCCGCACTTCATCCCAGGCGCTTCTGTGCCCTGACAGCCTCTATTATAGCCTCAGGTGCTACCGTATAGGCCCCCCATGTGGCGTTCACTATTGACTCCAAACCTGCTTAATGACACCACCAATCCTGCAGGCCAGCTGGATTTGGCTGACGGCCGGACCTACCACGGCAACAGGGCTAGCCCTGTTCGCGTTGGATGCCTTGGATTCGAGCCCAGGTGCAGGGTCTTGATGACTATGGTGATGATGGTGATGATTTCTGGGGTGGTTTGGTAGCCAACTAGTCAGCTGTCTGTGTCTGAGCAGCCTTGCACTGGCGTAACCTTGCTGTCCCCCGGTGAACATGGGCCAGGTAATAAATGCATCGTGAGGTTCAGGCCTAGCTTTCGTACAAACCTGCTCAACTTTTTCTCCTTTTAGTGTTTTTCTTTTTTTTTTTTTTCAGTTTCGCAGCATCTTGCCTTTCCAAGAGTGCGGGGCAAATTTCGTCTTTGCATAACTATGTAGGCGTTATTTGCCCACAACCGTAGTGAATACAGCGAGCAGAAAAGAAAAAAGATCTAAAGAAGCGGTAAGAATATAAGTGACGCGGGAAAAAAAATAGTACAATTTTAAAAAGAAAAGCCACTCGTTTGTTGCGACGCGATCATCTCACCCGGCAGCGACGCGTCTTCTGCTCTCCTCTCCGACCACCAATAGTGCGGGAGAGTCACCGCCAAAATAATATACACGTAAATATATAAACTTGTGTCTATCAAGTCCTTTTTCCATACACTTTAAGATTTGCCCCTAGACCACGCCCCAACCTGGCTAGCCTTTCCAATGCAGTGATAACTCGCCTTACTAGCTCCTAGCCGTAGTATAGTTATGAACCAACACGTATGGTGATGCCAACAGCCCTGGACTTCTAGCCAAAGTATTTTTTTTTTGGTTCCCAAGGCGATTGAGGGGCGAGAACCTGACGGGCTGAACCTTGTACAGGAGTATTGTTTTTCTTTTCACTAGATATAAAACTCTTCAGGTCTCCCTCTACTATCCTCTTTTGGTCTTCGATCCTTTACCCACGACTTGCCTCTCTTTCCTCCCACCAACAACTTTCCTTTCACCAACAGATTCCTTCCTTCACCAGCAACCTTTCTTCAGCAACAACCCTCGACAAGGCCTCTCCGTTCTCCCCCATCTCAATATGAAGTTCCTCAACCTCGTCGCCGCCGCCGCCGCCGGCCTCCTCTCCGCCCCCGCGGTCGCCCAGATTCACACCAACGGCCCCGTCTTCCGACTTGCCTTCAAGCAGGTCGAAGCCGCCAGCGAGAGCCTGCACCACGCCATCCTCGCCTTCCGCAGCAACGACACCATGCCCCCTCTCGCCATCGCCACCGCCGAGCTCGTCCACGTCGTCAAGGAGGCGCACGTCAACATCTCGCGCGAGGACAACCTCGGCCTCTCGCAGACCATCCAGGTCATGCTGCCCGTCTTCCGCCGCTTCAAGCCCCGGATGCGGAACATGGTGGAGGACTTCAAGGGCCGCCGCGACATCGTCATCCTGACGCACAACTGCGAGGTGGTGCGGATGAGCATCGGGGTGCTGCACGACGCGGTCAACATGTTCATGTCGCTGGTGCGCAGGAAGATTGCCAACGCTGCGTGGAAGACGGCCGAGAAGGAGGAGAATAAGATTCACAACTTGATGATTGGCCTCAAGTACCACTACCACAAGGAGCACTGTCAGGATTAAGTTTGGGCTTGAAGTGTACGGCCCCGTCGCGTCACAGTCCTCTCTCTAGGAGAAGATGGAGTGCCTCTTCAAGAGCAGGTTTTGGCCTGAAGAACAAGTTTTGGTCTTTTCTGCGTTGATTTTTCTGTTGCCAAGTTTTGCGTTCGTTTTTCTGCTGTCAAGTCCCCTTTCAATAGCAGTTTAATAATACCCTTTGTCCACCAGCTGCAGGCCTCCAGGGCCATATAATAACTTGCTAGCCAATGACAGCGGCACCTGCGTCAAGATGGGAATTTTGTGAGTGGATGTCACATGCATGGATTCTGCTCATTATCGTTTAACCTTCCGCTCACTTGTAGAATGTCATTTCAGTAAAGTCAGTGTCTGTACATTACCATCTATGGCCCTAGATACATAAGAAACCCTTTTAAGATAATAAAAAGCAACGCTTTCAGTCTGGATGCAGTACACGCATAAAATCAAATCAACCAGCATTCCTTATCATCGTCGCTGATTCATAGGGTACGACTCATGGTACTCGTTGTACGAGTTGCCGCGGGTGTGGTCGTAGCCGCGACCATTCTGGCGGCCGTAGCCATTGTTGTTGTAGCCGTTTCGGCCATTGTGACGGCCGGGACCGAACTGGTTCAGCGCTTCACGCGCAAGACCTGCCGGGCCGCGGGACTGGCCACCGCCGTAGCTGTGGTCCTGGCGGTACTGCGTCGGGGGCTGCTGGTAGCCCGGGCCGGTCGCGTACACCTTGCCGCCGCCGCTGTCGTTGCGGTCGAACTTGGCCGATGCGTAGTCGCGCGCGCCGACGGCAAACGCCGCAAAGGTGGCCTTGATCACGTCAAACGGGTTGAGCATGCTGATGAAGGCGTAGATACCCAGGATACCGCCCTGGTACGACGTGGGCGCCCAATTCTGCGCCTCGCCGCGCTCCGCGCCGCGGGCCACCAGGTGCTCCAGCTTGTACGGCCCGACCGGGTACGCCCAGAAGACGACAAACGAAATGGGCACCATCTCGAGGCAGCTGAGCAGGGAGGGGATGCCGTAGTGCAGGTCGGCGTAGGTGAGGGTGTCGGTCTCCTTGAGGACGTGGGTGCTCTGGAGGATCCAGAAGAGGATCTGCTGGAGGAAGGCGAGGCCGACGACGAGCTTGATGGCGATGAGCTTGGTCATGGGCTTGAGGTTGGGCATGTGCGTCTTGAGCTGGACGGCGACGAGCAGCACGGCGGCGATGGCCATGCCCGAGGAGAGCGTGGTGGCGATGCTGAGCCACAGCTTGGCGAAGTTGGTCTGGCTCTCGTACTGGCAGTAGACGCCGGCGACCTGGGTGATGATGGTGGCGATGGCGACGCCGAGCGCGATGACGGGGTACTGGAAGATCATGACGCAGCGTTGCTGGGAGGGATGGTTAGAGTTGGGGGGCTGGTTGGTCAATGGAAGAGGTGGGCAACTCACGGCGAACCACTTGACACCATCTTGAACAACACCACCCTCGGCCTTCTTGTCCTTGATCTCAATCTGCGAGAAGAAGCCGTCGCGGCCCTCGTTGTGGGGAGAAATGTACTCGCAGAGGAGCATAAAGTAGGAGGCGAGACATAGCGCCTGGATGAGCTCGAGGATCGGGTCGAGGTAGACTTGGGCCTGAGGGAAGCAGATGCAGAGGAAGTTGACGATGGCGTAGAGGGGCACGAGGGAGATGACTCTCATGACCCTAGAGACAAGGAGAATGTCAGGTTAGCGATCATCATTCAGCCTTTATGTTGTTGGAGCGCAGGGAGGCTGCTTACTTGACTTGCTGACGCGGGACAGATAGGTGAGTGGCATGGCGCCACATGTGGACGAAGCTGACGAGACAGGCCAGCGCTGTGCAGGCACCGGCGAGGATGCGGTTGAATTCTTGAAAAGTGAGGCCGGCGATGAAGGTCTTTTTGGCGCCTGTTTGAGGAAAGAAAACTGTTCAGCCATTGCGAGTCTTTTTTCCACCAAGTTGTCCATGTTGTAGCCTTACGGGCAGTGAGGTTGTGCGTGGGGCACTGATCGCCATCGTCGTCGTCGCCGATACCGAACATGTTGAGGGTTGGTTGGTTGCGAGGAGGTCGAGGAGAGTGATGTAAATTCGACGATGTAGAAGAGAACTCGGACTCTTCGATTCTATGTTGGTAAGAGGAATACAACTTGAAACAGAAATACACAGCTCAAGAGTCAGTGAGCTCGAGGCGACGGCTGTCTCTTATATCTCTGCTTACACCGTACGGTGAACCTGTCCCAATCGGGTAACCAAGATGTCGCGACAGGGCATTTTACTGGTCTGAATAGTCGACTAGTTACTACCTAGTTAGTCGTTGCAGGAAGACAAAGCTGACTGTGAGCCTGGTTCCACCTGTGAGATTGGAACTGGGCACCCGCTTCTCGCCCAATGGAACCCAACTAGGATAAGCACGCTCTGGCAGCCAGTTGACTACTTTGTAGATCTTGGTTGGGCTTGTATTCCATGTGTCGCTGTCCTATCATCTATTTTCTGATTCGCCCTCCTGTGTTGTGATTTAAGTGGAGCCCTTAGCAGTCAATTAGCCATTAGCCTATAATCAGCTGGATAGTAGAAAGTATAGGTAGTATATAGATTAATAAGTTAACTTTTAAAGAAAATAATCTTAATTATTAATAGAATTAGAAAAGAAAAAGAAAAATTAAAAGTATTTAATTATATTAACTTTCTAAGCTAAAAAATAGTATAAAAAAGGAAATACCTTTTATTATTTATAAAATAATAATAATAATATATATACATATATAAATAAGTCTTAATAGATTTTATTCTTTTACTTTTTTATATAAAATTACTATTAAGGACTGGCGCTACGGCTACTGCGAGTAGGCGTCGATATGAGGTTGAATTGAATCTCTTACGGAGGGAAGAGACAGGGAGGGTGTTACGAAGTGGCTACTATACATAAGGGGGAGCTCCCC